>NW_018020748.1:109027-168594 GCF_002006095.1 Pseudomyrmex gracilis
AATAAGATTGCAAGGTGCAATCCTATTTGAGTTCGAGGAAGTTCGATAGAACGATGTGTGTTCGTGAACTTTACAAAAAGTACATTTGAGTACATCTGCAATTTTTTTTTTTTTTTTTTTTGTTGTGTCTACATATGTAACAGCGCCATAAAAATGATTCAGAAATACATACTTGGTTACGCATTGCTTTTCAATTGCGTTTCAGTTCGAATAAGTTCGACTTCTTTCTATTCCTTATTTCTGTTATTGTAAACAATTTGATTTTTATATCCTTTGTTTTCAAAGGCATATAAAAATTAGCCGAAAACACGAGAATTTTTGCGTAGCTCACGTTGGAAAAATTATTGCGACAGAAATCAGAGCTAGATCAGAGCTAGATGCGTTAATTACCAACAATCTCAATACTCGTGAAATAAATTAATTCACAGTTTAGAATCAATCTCCCAGTTCTTTTGGTTTTCCTGCGCTTAAGCATTTTTCTTTCTTGTTTAATTATTATTTTTGTATTAAACAGCACAAGAGTATAGTCTCAAATTCGCACTATGTCTAAGGCTATTGCTACAACATTCAACGGTAGTTCGATTTTATCGGCGAAATTTACTGACTGCAACAAGAAAGAGAGTGGCGTAATAACATTATTATCGTTGCACTCAGTCAGCCGTTATATTCGGTTAATAATTTTCTTTTAAAACGCTCTGCTATTACCGCTATTGTAAAAAATGTGGACGTATAATTCTTTTCCAATATACAGAATACCATACACGTATGTATATATTTTTGACACACTTTTCCAACAAAGTCAATATTTTCCTCTGGCTTACAGTCTAATTAACGTACAGCCTGAATTCAGTACAATCGCTATATCAATCAAACTACACCGCGACATCTCTTACACGCGGCAATTTTTATTTAATGACACTTACGTATTATATCACTATATCATGTTTTTATTATTATTATCATCATCATCATCATCATCATCATCATCATTATTATTATTATATTTTAAAATCGTAACACGACCACACTATATAAGCGCACGAATACTTAAAATACGAATTAGCTTAAACCGAGTCGCTCAAAGACTCGTGAGTTTACTTTGGCACGAATAAATCCTTTTCGTTCGCGTTTTTTTTTGTTTTTTTTGAGATCACTCTGAGTTGCACGCTTTTGAACTTTTGATTTTTCTCTTTTCTTTCAGCGAGAAAGACTTTTTTTGATTATAGTTTGTGATTTATTTATTTATTTATTTATTTTTTATATCGGGAGAAGGAGGAGAATAAAGTCGGAACAATATAATTTGGCACATACACGTCGCACGCGAAAAATTCGGCAGAAACCTCTTAACTACAATAAAAAAAAATATATATATTAATATATAGCGAAGGAGGAATAAATAAAAACATATAATAAATAAAATAACAATATTGTCTACAAATAAATACAAGACAGTCGTCTCACAACGACAAAAGCAAAATGAACGGAACATATTTGTGCGTTGCATAAGTATTTAATTAAGGAACTTCAAGTGCGATTTGTTGTTTTTTTCTTTTTACAAATAGTGAAGTACGAAAAATATATCTATAAAAAATTATTTCCTTATTTGCGTAATTGGCGCACTAATTAGCGAGTACGTA
This sequence comes from Pseudomyrmex gracilis, assembly GCF_002006095.1. NCBI lineage: Eukaryota > Metazoa > Arthropoda > Insecta > Hymenoptera > Formicidae > Pseudomyrmex > Pseudomyrmex gracilis. The sequence goes on from NW_018020748.1 coordinate 110,665, forward strand.
AACGTGCTGTCTCGACGGGAACACTTGCTAACAGCGTATAAACATGTAGTCAACATCATTTGAAAGTTTTCATTTGCGCGCGAGCGCGCGCACAATCAAGTTTTACACGTTAGAGGAAACATTGTTAACCGCGCCCAGGAAACGCAACTAGTTCGAAACAGTTGTGCGCTCAAATTGCTGATAGAGGTAACTGTCTATCGTTATTTAGTGGAACGTCATAAAAGATATCACACATGTATACGTGCACGCGCACGCGTGCGCCACGTATCTCAGTCACTCGTTTATTACTTTGGCATTAATCAACGTGGAAATGCAGTGTAACGGCTATAATACTGTTTTCTCCGTAGTTTTTTTTTTTTTGTTTTTTTTTGTCTTCGCGGCAAAGTACGCTACTACTATTTAATCTGCGCGCACGGAAAGTGGGTAAAAAAAAAGTGTTAAGTAAAACAGTAGTCGCGCGGAAGATATCGCGAGCTTCCAATTAATTTTTTTGCTTCGTCAGTTTGCGCTTGCAACTAATTAGCGGTAACAAGACGCATGAACAATAAAATCGTTTATATAAATATATCTTGTGTTTCTAATTTCTATTTTTCGGACATTATTTTTCCGGAAAAATCCGGTTCTCTCGGAGATCGAATCAGAGCGAAAATTGTCCTCGGCTCCCGTGCGCGCGGATCGCTGAAGAAAGCGACTTCACCTGCATTCGGTTTTTTTATTTTATTTTATTTTATTTTAATACTCGTGATTCTCAACACGTTGTGTTACTTGAACGTCATCTTCGAAAATATATAAAACATCTCGTTATTATCAAAATAAAATTATAAATCGGCTATAACGTTTGTCGCGCGCATGTGACAACGGACGCGAACGTTCACGTTCGGCAAATACATAGGAAACATTGATCGTTCTCTCCTTCCTTCCCCACGCACTGTGTCTCATTTTTCTTCTTCTTTACGCAAAATGTGTCGACGTTTATTGGACGCTCTTTCTTATTACAAACGCACGCGCGCGCGCATAAAAATCGCGTTCAATATACCAACATACCAACCACAGAGACAATACAAATCTTGCACGTGTTGTTGCAAGACGCACAGCTGAATTAGGAATCCCGTGATTTCACGTGTGTTGGTTCCTTTTCCTTGATGACCTCGCGATCGAAAAAAAAAAGAACGTCGAAGTAAAATCTCTGGGAAATATATCTCGACAAAATATATCTGTCAAATGTGTACAACAATAACATTTATTATTATTCTTCGGCTCGGTAAAACTTCGTTATGCCAACTCGTTTCCGATCGCTTTGACGGAAACGATGACGCGTCGTCGTTCTCGTCGGACTTCACGATCGGAATTCACGTCCGTGGAGCATCGTCGACGCTCTCGTAACAAATTTCGTCGCGAGGTCACGCTACAGAGGGATTCATCTGTGATAGATCTCGTGCGGTTGGACGTCGGGCGGCTGAATAGACTGATAGGGAAGCTGGGTGTCCCTGAAGTGCGACCTAATGAGCAAACCCAGACCGACCAGTACCACAGGTAGACCAAGCAGGGCGCAGATCAGCTCGCCCGTCACTCCCGGGGACCAGGAAATTGAACCTGTTTCCAAAGTTTCTCTCAAAACTTGCCCGCGAGTTCGAGTATTCCACCCGGAGGTAAAATTAATGGAAATCGCGAAAATTGATCTTCAAGCGTTACAGTGAATCCTGATATATTTGCATACGATTATACATGCCGGAGGATTCATAAATATAAATGAGTTCGTGATGGAATACAAGATTCGAAGAGTAAGACAACACAAATTGAGTTTGAAATAAAAAGAATGCAATTTCTTCAAATGAGAAAAAAAGACGCACAATTGCGACTCTTGCGAATATTGAGATCTTCTTATCGTAACACGTTCTAGCAATACGTCGATGTAAGTTTTTTTACATTACTCACCTCCGTGCAAGCCAACGTCCATCCTGTAAATACTCCACCAGATGCCGGACAACGGAAGAGACACGGTCGCGGTGGCCACGCTGAACACCGCGCTTTCGCACAATGACAGAAAATTGAGGATCGAGATGGCGAAGACGACGTAAGCGAATAAAAAAATCCATCCGTGACTGGACACGTTCGAGCACAAATTACCGCCTTTGAAGTGACACATCAGTCCCTGTTCGACGGTACGATAGAGTTCCACGGGCGACAAACCCTGTAAGATGCCCGTTAGAAAAAAATATAAAAAAAAGACTATTCTTCAAGTCGTGTTATGAATGTTAAATCTTTAATTATAAAGAAGCGAAGCGGCGCCGCTTTGTGTGTCACTTACTCTGCCGATGCCGGGCAACGTGTCGAGCCAGCAGAGCGTCAGAATGGCGAAGAACGCTATGACGTGTATGTAAAAGAGCGTCTGCATCACCGGCGGCTTGGGATAGCTTTTCGGTTTTATTGTCGGATCCGGATCGGTCACGTGCAACAGTCGACCGCCCTCCTCCTCGGAACCGCGTCGACGAATATCGCGGGAAGACACCAAACGGGACACGGTATATAGAAACGAATTGTGCTGCGTCGTCAGCATTTGACACACGTTTTGTTGCTGGAAACAAGCGATCACACACAAATATGTCACTCGTTTCTATTGGGAACCAATTGTTCTCGGGAAAAAAAAAACGAAAACCTGTCAACCGGTAACCTAATCCATCAAACAAAGCGCGAACGAAAATACTAACGAGAAAAACAACTGCAAAAACAAAACAAAAACACGGAATTGTCTTTAATCGAAGTTACAAGCTTTTTTGTAAAAGCAATATCGAATTATTATCGATTAATCAAATGCCTCTTGCGTAAAAATGGGAAAAAATAATAAAAAAAAAAGAAATAATGAAATAAAAACTCGTCTTTTATATTTCACGTTTAAATAAATTAAATTTTAATCGTTAAACGATTCGGAATAAAAGCTGTCGATTCTCGTTCGGGATATTCAATGAAAACTAATGAAACGCGAATTTACTGGTGAATTACCGTGGTGGTGTAGTGCTGTTCGAGCATGGTGAAGAACATAGCGAATGCGGCGAGAGCGCCGACATAAACGAACGTCCAAATCGCCCGGACACCCCACGTTCCCTTCACAGCGGCTGTTGCGTGCGAAGAAACCTCCCTTCCGCGGCAACGGAACTCGTCGCAGAGACCGTAATCGACACTTATAAAAAGACCTACTATTATAGTCGTGCTCGAAAATATTCGCTGCAGGCTCATCACTGAAAAAATTCGTGAGAAGAAGAAACATCGATAGAAAACGCCCGGACACACACTTACTTCCAAGTACGCATGCAACAACAACATCTCTCTGTACGGAGATCTACTTGAAAAAATCACATGTAATAAAAAAAAAAAAAACGATATAAGTATCTTATATAATAAAGTATCTTCAAACTAGAAATATGTAAAAAAATAGGGACGTACGAATACTCAGCCGATCGTATTTCAACTCACTGAGGCACTCACTTTTCCGACAAAAGAAGAAGTAGTAAACGAGGGAGAAGACGAGGGTGATGCCCTTGATCGGGTCTTGCAAATGACACAGCACCCTCTTTTGATCGAGGGAGAGGGTGACCAGAATTCCCGAGAGGGCGTAGACGGTGCTTATTTTAATAAGTCCGCAACGTGGTATCCTGACCCGCATGCTGTTCGGTACCAGCGGAGGCGGCGGCGACACCTTGTCCACGACAAAATACACCACTCCCAGAATGCATGCGGAGAACAGGGCGGTGAAGAGGAGTCCTGCGGGAATACAGACACTCGAAATCGCTACGAATTCAAACGCAAAAATCAAATAGTTTCGATCGACAATATAGTTCCCGGTTCCATTTTACAAACCTCCTGTGCATGTTTACACGACGCTTTTGTTTACACGATCGCGATGCAATTGCAAATTTAACAACGACGAGCGGATAACACAACGAGCTACTCGGCGCGTTTGTATGGGAAACATGTTTTCGGGTATATACAAATAAATTGCCATAATTGCCGATCTCCGAAATTGACAATCGAGATCTCTAATCTCTAAATCCCGGTGTTACAAAAACCTCTTCAGGTCGACGAGCTGTTCGCGGCCGCTCAATTCAGCGTTACACATTAATTTCAAAATTGCACGCGCTGATTTAGTGACGCGAACTATTTTGAGCAAAGCCTTTTTCTCTTCCTCTCTCTCTCTCTCTCTTTGATTTCTCTCTACCTGTGTAAGCACTGGAGACGGCGCTGACGCTCTCGAGATAAAGCGGGTAGCTGATAACGAGGACGGTAACTGATATCACAACGGACACGAGAGTAACCAGGAAACGGAGCTTCTGCCAGTTCTCGCGATCGGTATCAAACAGCTTATCGCCGCCGGCCTGATAAGCGACATATGGCGACTCCTCGGTATCGGTGTATTCCTCGATCTCGACGTCGCTGCCGGTGCAGCGAAGCTCTTCCTGTTCCTCGTCGTCCATCATCGTCGACACGCAGCTCGTTAAGCTCGCCAGCTTGGCTTCTTTGTTTCCTTCTGTCGAAAGAGGAACGTCTTGGGATCTTTATTTCGCAAACTCGCAGAAAGAACGATCGTACCTTTGTTTTTTGAAAATTTAAAATGTAAACCCTATGCAATCACACCAAAAGCGTAAAATAGAATAATGTCCCAACAACGGACACGTATCATTGGTCACAAATTAAGAAAACAAAATAATTAGCAAGTATTTATACGTTGTGTGAAGTTAGGGAAACACCGATATTGAAAAATATAAAAAACTAATTTTAAAACATTAAACATTGATAATGTTACACATCTAATAACTATTTCTTTGATAAATGTGTTCGGTCCATTGGGGACCATTTATATTAAGTCCGTTAATTTCAGTTATATCAGACTGTGTATATGAGATGAAAATTAAACGGGGGGGGATGTAAACCACCGAAAACAAACTTTCGGTATCCGAATGTCGGAATATGAAGAGGAGAAACTCATTGAAACTTTTCAAAGAGACACCGACTGTACGTAATTACAAAATTCAATCTTGCTAATAATTTGGTATACATGATAAAATCGTGAAAAATAGATGTATATACAACATACATATGTATCGCGTCGATATTTTTGTCGGAAAAAAATAACATTCGCGATATTTTTGATAAAAGAACTTATTATTTCCCTCAAAATATTACGTGCGAATAATTTTATACGAATGGTATCGTGGATATTTTTCGCGTGCGGCAATTTGTACGTTATAGAACTAAAAAAAATTACAAATTAGAAAAAAAAAACAGCAATGTTTTCACTGAGCAGTAATTTTTTTATTGCAAAATGTACGTGCTGTAGCTACAACTTTTCGCGAACCTCGCCCTTTGCACGTTATAATCGTTGCGCATCCGTGCGATTCAGTGAATTCCAATAAAAAAAAAGTTATTTTAAGAACAAACATCGTGCATAAAATTCAAACTCGCTTCCGGTGCGTGCGAATTTCGTTCCTTTGAAACCAAACAAAATCTATCGCGCATTAACTTTAACAAAATTCAGCGACGAGGGACGAACAAAAAGAAAATTTAAAAAAAAAAAAAAAAAAAAACAGATTTTCACCGAGAAAAGCGCAACGTAAACAAAGCGCGACGCCCCGCTGTCATCGAAAAGAAGACGCAGTATCGCGTCTCGTTAATCATTTGTCGTCCTTCGTCGACGCTACTTGACCGAATCGTCTGCGTAATCGCACTGCGATATTACTAAAAAAAAACAAAAACAAAAAAAATCGATAAGATGCACTATCAAACGACGCTTAATCAACTTTGCCGGAATTGACGCACCAATTGGACAGACTCACCCTAACCTGATCGGAACCGCCCTCCTAACCCGTCACGGGAAAAATTCACCGGATGTGTTCCAGGTTTTGTTTTCTTCCACGGGAAGATCTGCGACGTTAAGATTGACAACAACGAGTATATAACAACGGTCGCGAAGCACATCAATCACATTTAATCGCGTATGTTGCGCCGCGCGATAAGCCGAGCCAGTACATGGCTAACTTCATCCCATTGTGGACGACGAGCGCCTCTTCGTGTTGCGGACACAACTGCCAACCTCTTATCAAGACCGTATCTAGTTCGGATAACGCAGGGTAGAGTAGGAGGGAGAAGTGGTAATCTCTCTTGTACACTTATCGGCGCTTCGTGCGTAGCTTCGAAGAAATTGATTTTTTAAAAGAGAAAGAGTGTTGGATTAATTCTCGCGCGCGAAAAAAAAAACGATAAATAAAGATCGAACAAACAGAGCGAAAACCCCGAGCGGAAAAACCGCTCGGGGTTTAAAAGGCGACCACGCGCGCCCTTCGAGTGATACGTGCGATACCCGATTCTGCGCATGAGCGTTAGACTTGTGCGCGGCGGCACAAGTCGCGCTCTCTGTAGAGAGTAGAGGATATAATCGTTTTTTTTGTATTCGTACATACGTGTGTGCACATGCTACGCGTATTAAATCCAAAAATTCTAATTATTTGCGCGTCGCGGAAAATTGAGAGTACGCGATGTCAAGGACAGAACGTAGGACGATGAGATACGCCACTGTGTAATTTCGTTTTAATGGACATGGCGCGCGAGCGAGTATCAATCATCGTTACCTCGCGTGTAACGCGCGCAAATAAGTTAATCTGCAAAATGAAAGCGAGAGAGATCTACGATCGTATAAATTAATCCGAGCGAAACTTGAAGAAGAAGACCTTCGAGGTTTGTGTTCTACTGAAAAATAACACGCGAACGCGGATGTAATATTCGAGTATGTTTTTTTTTTCTCTTTTCAGAATTACATCTCTCTTGATACGATAGCGGTATGAATTCTCTTTGTTTGAGACGGACTTCAGAGGGTGTGAACGAACCGACGCGCCGGTTTCAGGTTTCTTCTGATGATTTGAGGAAATGACAACCTCTGGTCCTTCGCTAGAGTTACAACATGAATGATAAATAAGAGCTCTTGAATTTTATTACAAAATTATTTTTTCCTCTTTCTCTCTCTCTAAGTTTTCTTTACATATAATATAAATAAAGTAAATGTCTCAACGACCGAACAAACATCACCGACATTTATTAAAAAATATACAACGAAGTGCTTATACAAAGTTCAACAAACTAATATTTAAAAACATAATCTTGAAAACTACTTGAAACATTGAGAATTCTTATGATTAATATTTACGTATCTAATTGTTTTTTTTTTTAACAAATACCAGTGATAATTGCTCGGTAAAGATTGGGATTTACATTTTTATTTGATTAATATATCAACAAAAGTTTTATACATTCACATTAATATATAAATATATGTTGTTAACGTAACTATGTACATACGTTGTCCTCAATTTACTTGTAAACTGATATATTCGTGCATCTACGTGAAACTAGAATTTCATATCTAAAACTTTGAACACGGTTTGTATTCGCCATCATTGGGAGTGCGATGTGCTTTATGATGATTCTCGTTATCTTATTTTCCACATACATACAAAGGCCGTCCGGGGCTACCATATCGAAACATAACAAGCGACGCTACGTACGTACGTGTTATTTTACAAATGATTGATGCAAATGCAAACCCGAACTTGTCTAAATAGCCCTTATCTAAACTTGTGGTATGAGTTTAAAAAAAAACAAAAACTCGTTAGGGAAATGTCCGTTCTGGCTGGGAATTGCATCTGGCTCGAAATAGTCGTGACTGTGTGTGTCTGTGTGTGTGTGTGTTCAATTATTCAACTCGAAAATGTAAAAGGACAGGATTTGCACGCAAGAGAAACGTTTCGCTTCGCGAGGATATCGCGTGTAAACTCGTATCTTTTAATTCTCCGCCGCAATGTCCGATTTGACACGTAAAAAGATTCGCGTTAAAGAAATCATGTCGGCGGATATAATGTTCAAGAATTAAATTTAAAATTACATTTCTTTCAAGATTGTTGAAAAAAAAAAAAAACTTTTCCAGAAGAAGCGAAGACAAGAAAATTGAGGGGTGACAACAATTATCGAACGCTTCCGCTTGTTTTTCTCTCTCTATAAACTCGCTAAAAAAATTATTCTTCAATCCGATTTAATATCTCTATCCGCATTCTTATTCGTCGGATCCGAAACTTTTCTTGCGCGCGGATTAAGCGAGCGGGCGCGCTTGTATTATTGCTAATGAAAATAATTAATAGCTATTCTATCGCACAGAAGGATTATGGTGCTTGGGCACGACATCAAATTACACCGGAATGTGTTCTACATGCCAACGGGATTATATTGCATCCGCTTTGGAATGAAAGCCGGACTTAATCAATTCTATATTGTACAGTACGATCTCGTTAGCGAAACCCGATCACGTACATCAAAATTTCGAGTATCAATTTTGTTCTTTGTTTTTATATATTCTGTTTTGTCGATCAAAACGTCTTACAATCTCTGCTCCGGGATTGAAAAACAAAAGTTTGTCCGAGAGTCAATTTGTTTTTTGTTTTTTTTTTTTTTTCGCGTCTGATGGCGAAGAGAGGAGGATTGTTGGGGAGGAGCAACTGGGGGAACGATGGCGGCAAAAAAAAAAAAAACGTACAGAATAAACTCGCGTGAAAGTTTTTTTTATAAAACTGACAGCTCTCCGTGCCTCGTAGTATAATTATCAGCTATACGTTACACACCACGTCATTGTAATAAATCCGAGATATTATCTATTATCTTATTACCCTTCTCTCAACCCTCGTACGCGCGCAATTCCTTATCTGCGGATTTGGAAACTCCACCCACAAGTAATACGCGCGTTAATACGCGAGTGCGATGAGCAACCAAGTTTCTCGCGAAGATGTATCGCGAGTTTGATAAAAGTTTTAGTAACACCGAAAACAACCTTATCGCGAAGGATTATAGAACGTTATATATATAGGACCGGAGAAAATGATGTATGAGAAGAAAAACACTGTGCTCGTGAATAAAAAAAAAACAAATATTCCGATTGCAATTTTTACTCCCTTGCGAAAAGCTGCTTTTGCGTGACGCGCAAAGTTCGTTTTTATTAATAAACGTTAAAGATTTTAATTCGCGAGAGAAGCAAATCTCCTGTTTCAAAAGAAACAGTTTTTTTTTTTTTTCCGTGTATATGTAAACCGTTTTGCGTCACAAGCTTATTTCTCTCCCTTTCTCTCGCGTTTTCTCTGTCTTTCTCCTTTAATATTTATAATTACACAGTATCTCCCAAACAAAAAACTTTGGTACTAAAAGCTGCGTTAATAAAAAAAACTTGAGATCGCGGGAAAAGCTTCGTTCTCTAAATCGCGAAAGCGAGTTTTGGAAATCGCACGATGCGCGCGTTGTATTTGTTGAGAAAAGTGTGTAAAGTCGGCGATATATGAAATATCGACAATATATATTGATTGTGTCGAAGGCTGCTTTCTGGGATGGACGACAGGTGAGAGAAGGCAGGCCCTCCCCCCGGCGCGGCGTCAGCAGGGCAGTCGCGCGTCACGTGACTACGGAAATCGGCGTGAAGTTAGGAGCAGCAGTAGTGCGCGCGGCGTCGTTGTCGTCGTCAGTCAACTTCAGACCGCGTTCAGTCGGAGCGCGGCATTCGTGTGGTAAGGTATATCGTATATGTTCGCGTATTATATCCCGGCGTCGGAAAGAAAGAGAGAGAGAGAGAGAGAGATAGAGGAGAAAGAGAACCCGATCGAACCGGTCGATGAACCCTGACACGAAGTCACCGCGAAAACGGAGTACGCTCTCTCGTGTGTGTTTCGAAGAATCGAAAGTTCATTGTTCCTTGAAGCCGGTCCTCGAGAAGGACCTTTGAAACACACAGCGCGCGCGTGTGTTTGTCGCAAGAGTGTCACCGTCATTTTTATTAACTCGCTCCGATCCGCGACCGATCGATTCTTCGAAAACTAATCGATCGCGAGATTTTCCAGTGAATATTTCCGAGTAGGCAGGGATTGATCTCGCGCTCAAAGAGCGAATCGCGAAATCGTCGGATCAAGTATCTCGGAAAAAAAAAAAAAGGATTAGAAGAAGACGCGATCGCTCGTGTGAAGAAAGACGCTTTTTTGATCCGGCCGTAATCTCGCGATCTTGTGATCATATAGCGAGGTAACTCGGCGCGCGCTTTGAGAAGATAATCGGGCACATATACGACGCTCCCGGGTATACGCACTTCCGTGACTGCGCGCGTTAAGAGCATTAAGGGGAACGCGCACAGCGAGCATTAAGAGCGTGTATCGAGAACACTTCGCAAGGAGGGAAACCGATAATCGAGATCGATCTTGTCGTCGATTGAATTCAAAATCCAACCCAAAGGGGAGGAGGAGCGGATGCTGATCGAAGCCAGTAGTATCGAGTGGCCGCATCGACTCGCACGAGCTTCGAATTGCGCACGTTAATATTCTATCGAAAGGAAAATAGAAACAAAAATATAATAAGGGAAATTGCAAGAAGAGAAGAACCAGAGAGAGAGAAAGCAATGTGCGAAATCGGGAGGCAATTTCGAGCTTAATGAGAACTTCCGCGAAGTAACGTGAGTTTTTAAAAATCAAACGAATAAAAAAATCAGGGAGAAGAAGAAAACTCAGCGAGAATGAAACGGTGTCGGGCAGCCGTGCAGCTGGAATTAAAAGTTTCAGATGGAAATTAGACACTTTTACTTGCGCACAAAAATTAACCTGCAAAATAACAAACCGAAGGCGAAAGTTTTCCGTTGTATATATATATACATGGCGAGTAAAATCGCGAGCGGATCTCGACGGTTTTCAACAAATGCGAAATTTTCCGCAAGCGCTACGTCGCACGTAACATCATCGTTTATCGTATAATCATCACGAAACACAAGAGCGTCGAAGAAGACCATCTTTTTTTTTTTTCGTTTACGTAAAATATATATCCGCCGCTCTTTCGCGAGAGGGATCCCAACGAACAACAGAACCAAGAAGAGGAGGAAGGGATACACAATTCGAAAGGTAAAAAAACATTTAATCCCATAATCGCGGATTCGTTTTGAGAGAAGAAGACGAGCACGAAAGAAAATAATTCGCTCTTCGATAATACTCTTTCGAGTAATATCGCAATCGTAAACTCGATCGAATTCTGTTGTCGCGAGATATGGAACGGGTCGAAGTCGCTTTTCACAAATCGACGATATGAACAGTCTCGGGCGATCTTCCGACGGGATGGAGCGTCGGATTCGTCTCGAGGCGCGATTTAATTCCACGAGTCGTTTTTTTCACTGCGATACTTAAATGCGCCATCCTCGCGCGCGCTCTGATAACGCCCTTGTTGATAACGAGACAAGGGACATCTTTCACGAACGTCCATCTCATTGCGAGCGGATTCGAGAAGAGGAGGAGGAAGAGGAAGAGGAGGAGGAGGAACTATGCTATCCGCCGGGCTCGAGGAAAATCGAAGCGTTTTATGAAGAACAACGACTCGCGCGACAATCCCGTGGAATGTTCCCGTGGAAAATCTGAGAAGAAGAGAGGAGTACTCCACCTGTGTACGACACGTCACATCGTCGTCACCGATGTCGCAACGTGAGTAACACTCTTTTCACATAGAAATTTATTATTATTCTCTCTCCGATGTGTAATTTTAGTGTTCCGTAAGAATTTTCTGAAAATATAAACACGTCTTTGAGAAGAAAACGAACAAAAAATAGACACAATTTTAGAGTCAAGTAAAGCTTGTTTTGCCTAAACAACGTGCTTAAATATTTACGTTTTACGTCACTCTTTGAAGGCAATAAACACACACACACAGTGTACGATTGCGCGTAGTATATACATAAAATATTACCGACATCGAGAGGGAAATTTGATTTTCGTGTTTCGTAAATATGTAAAAAAAAAAAAAAAAAAACTTATTATTGCGTCCGGGAGAAATATGTCGAGGATCTTTTAATTACTTTTACTTGATGTGACTTGTGTGGCGGAATTCCGGGGGGAGTTGGCGAACATTTTTTCAGTTTATCGGGGTAAAAGCAAAGACACGCGCGCGCACAGTGCTGAATTCCATTAAAGTTTCCCCTACTGCTACTTTGGAACTTTATACATCGACGGGAATGAAAACTGCGACTCATTCCATAGGGATAACAGAGAGCGGGCGGATACACAGAGTTCGTATATATTTTAAACTATTTAACGATTCAAAACTCGCGTGCGTGGGCGCTTGTTGTTTCTTTTTCCATCAAAAGTATGTCAGCGAGAATTGCAAAATGTTGAAGTAAAAAAAAAAAAAAAAAAAAAGAAAAATACATTCGATTACCGTATCCGTTCCCCGGTTTCAGATTCACTATCGCCTGTAAGAACCGCCGACAAGTGTACGACGGCAAGTAAACATGTCGGGATCGAATGTGAAGCAAAGTAAGAACGCGCAACGAGTTTTACTGTCAAGTTTAATATTCTCGCGCTCTCTCTCTCTCTGTCTCTCTAACTCTCCTCGCCCGCGCGAATACATATGAAAGCCCACGTTACGGTAGATGCGCGGTGACAAACAGCGACGGTAAAGCAATTTGGTTGATAGCCCGACAAAGAAACAATTTATCCTGTGTGATAACTAGTTCGTTTATCCTACTTACAATGGAGACAGTGAGTGAGTTAGAGAGAGAAAGAAAGAAAGAGTCGGTTGAAATTCTTTCGACTCGAAAGCTCAAGAAAAAAAAAAAAACTAGCAATGTATATATATATATATAATTTCTTTTGAAGCAAGTGACCTGTTTTATAATAAATCGACACAGTCTTATAATTCCAGAATATTTTATAACTTGATATTGACTATTTCATTACGTGCGTTGTAGAGTTTAAAACCTCAAAAAATATATATTAATTAAAACGTTTTTTTCTGAAAGAATTTCAAATAGAATAAAAAAAAAATGTAAAAAAAAACAAATTGATTTTCGCACAGAATAGATCGCTCGATACACGTTGTAAGTAATTTAATTAATTCACTTTTTGTGCAATATCCTGTAAAATTAAACAGGAATTCGATTAAACTCTTTTGCCGTAAATACCACATATTTATTTTACAAACCAAAAGAGAGAGAGAGAGAGAGAGAAAGAGAAGGGATTTATTAGGACTTTTCTCTTCGGAAAAATCCAATTTCCTGTTGGAGACCAACTTTGCTATGTACAAAACGTTTGTTGTCTAGACGGAATAATATACACGAAATGTCAGACGGTGTTAGCAAAAGTTTTCGAACGCGGTTCGCGAAATTGGACGTTGAGGGCTCCCGGACTGCGCCCTGCATCGGTCGTATCTGAAGTGGTCCTCGCGCGCGCTAACTTTCGCTTATTGTATGTTGGTATGTATATACGTGTATATACTGTGTCATTCGGTCCTGTCGTCAAGCTACTCGTCTCTTCAGGACAGAGAATATCGAGTTGGGAGAGACTTGCCGTGCGAAACTCAAGTCTCTCTCTCAGGCTCTCTCAATTGAAGGTTCCCGACACGGTGACCGCGCTTTGAAACGCTATATAGTTCGCGTTTTCAAATACTAAATTGTACCGCGAATTCGACGTGTAACGCTTTGTAGAGATAGCTCCAATTCCCTTCAACGCGAAGAAGACCCTCGCGAGCCGAACTCATAGATAATTTACATTGATACGGACACACGTTGTTCACATTCGCGTCCAAACGCAACGTTTCATCATTGCAAATCGCTGCAATACGCTTTATCTACGTGCGTTTTATCAAAAAAATACGAAGTAAAACACAAGTCTCAAGTTTTGTACAAAAGAATTTTTCTAAGTTGTCAGATAAGTAAATGTTCCAATGGCCGGACAGATGTACCGTGTTCAGATATTTACTAGAGAAATAATTTATAACAAAAAGCATTTATAAAACATTTTGTTTTGATTTAATATTGTAACATCAGTGATATAATATTTACATCTTATTAATTATTTTTTCAATTAATATCCGGCCATTGAACACATGATCAGTCATCAGGACTTGTTTACCTCGTACTACGTGTTAAGCAGAGGTGATTTCTTGAAAACGAGATAAATGTTTAAATTCTACGTGAACACGCAATTCCACACACGTGTGTCTAGTTTAAGAATTAATTGCGACAGCGTCGTCACGCGTTGTTTAGAAATCCCGACGCAACACACACGCTCCTCGCGTCGTTGCATCTCGTCGTCGACCGAGATTGCGTTATCGCTCAACCGAAATTCCAGCGTGCAAGAGAGAGAGAGAGAGAGAGCACGCAAATCGGAATGAAACACGCGGATTGAAGTGCCGGACTTCATCTTGGTCATTTTCGTTCTCCGCAATTGTGTTGTCCCGCGCGTGATTGACCGTTCCGTTCTCGTACCTTCTCAGAGCCTCTCTCGCGCCCGCCGATGTTTGTTCTCGTAACATTTTCTCTCTCCCTCTCGTGGTTCTACATATATATGCTCATAGTATATGCTCAACTTACACACGAGCTCGTTACACTACCGTTTTACATACTACTCCGATCGCCACCCGCGACCACTGATGCGAGCTCTCTGTGAAAACGCGGTTTTGATCACCCTTTCGAGGTAAATCAACCAGATAGATGAGGTTGTTACAGCGTTATGTGTACGTTCCGCAAATTACAAAGATGATAACTCGGCAACGATAAAGTTTAGTTTCGGTCATATTGTGCGACAAGTTGATCTTATTACATGTTATTGTATTTGACAACTTGATCTTTAATACAAAAGCAATGAATATATACATATAGAACAATATGACAACTTGATCTTTAATACAGAAGCAATGAATATATATAGAACAATAAGATGAAATTGAATATATAAGGAAACAATCCACCGATAGGCGTATCAATTAAATCCGATGACAGTAATTATACGTAATGACAGTGAAAACGTTTTGATATTACTTTATTTACATATCTGTTTTGAATTAGTAAAAAATTGTATTATTTATTTTATATTAGTATTTTTTTATATTTTATTTTTATGATATTTCACTTATTACATTTTTTTTTTTAATAATACAAAAAAAAGGTCAGATGGTAAAAGAAGAGAAGTTCGTAAAACTTTATTTTGTGGCAAAGAAATAAAAAATATCTCTCAATGAAGAGAAATATATCTTTCATAAAAAAAATATATATCCTGACGTTTCGCCGTCGAGGGAGTCGATCAGTAGTACAGTCGGATCTTGATCGGACGAGGTTGTGCGCGCTGTTTGCGACCACGATATGACGGTACCTGTACTCTCACCGCACGTGTTGTTCATATAATACGCGATTCAAATGAACGACGCGAAGGAAGAGGATCCGCACACGCGTTAATAAACGTCGGGAATTAAATCGCGGCGGAATATATCTGCGAGATGCGAATTATACACGTTTTAGTTGCACGTGCATATCAATCTGGCGGATATATTAATGACGGAGAAAGAGATGCTCGAATATCATAGTCGAATTATTAGGTATCACATCGCGTCGGGAAATAATAATAATAATAATAATATCATACGAGCAAGCGGAAATCTATAATTACTCGCGTGATTTGTGAAATAGTGAATTATTGTGTTTACGGGTGTTGAGATATTCTTAAGCGAAGTAAACGCATTTTAATTGGATAATTATATTAATTGTTATGTAATTGTTTACGTTTTAGCAACGCGCGCCGACGCAAATTTAAAACCATGTGTCTTATATATCGACACAGAGAGAGATCGACATTTTCTCGATTTTCTCGTGTAAAATTAGCGTTTTGTTCTTTCGATTCGAATTTTGCGTAAGAAATCGTACGTACACACAAGACGCAAGCGCGACCACATCGTTAGTGTCTTACAATCGAATACTCGTGTACAGGGGATGTAATTTCTGACATACGCGCTGCGTTAATTACGCGATGTGTATATATATATATATATATATATATTTTTGCGAGAAGCGTCTATCAGCGATTTTCACGGAAATTTCGCATCAATGAATTTACATAACCGCGTTACACAGCGTTCTATTGTTGCTAAACGGAGCGTAAACGTTAGCGTTAACTAATCTCGCGATCGAAAACAGCGATAAAACGGACGAGGCGGGGAAGGGAAGGGAGGCCCAGAAGCTGACTCGTTAATCTTCCTTAGAGCGGACAGTCTTATCGCGTATCGCGACTTCCGCGTTTAAAGAATAGTCACGTCTATCTAAACGAGGGAGCGAGGTATGGCGGCAAAACCATATTCGTCCCGTTTGACATTCTTTTCGAGATTCCGCGTGCAGATACGCGCAGCCACGTCTCCCGTCGTCTGATCTCACAGATCGAAACACCATAATTATTTGCGCGCACGCGGAGAGAAACACACTAAGTACGTGACCGATAGCATAGTGTAGAATATAACAGAGGGAGTAATTCAAACCACGTACAATATTCGTCGCAACGTGCGCGTGTTTCTTTCCTGAGGTTTTTATCTCACTTTACATCGAGAAACAAAAAACCACTTTTGATTCGAGAGCGATTTCAAGCTTTTTCCTACGACTTTTGCCCCGGTATATCAATTTCTTCTTTCGCAAAAGAGAAATTTAATTTTTCTGCGTTTGATCATATTTCAACTCTCTCCCCGGAGATGTTCAATAAAACAGGGTCGGAAGGGTAGAGAGGTAAATAGAAAATCGCGCGCGCACGAGTCAGCAAAATCGCGCGTGTTGTTCTGTTCTACTGTTATCGCACGTCGAATAAGAAACCCTTGTCGGATCTACCCCCGGGTATCGGTAAACAAATAAACAGAACACGCGCCGGCGTAATAATTACCTTATCGTCGTGTAATCGGTTTCGCGTGACTCGCTCGAATCGTTTAATCTACTTCCGCGTTCGCGAAGTTGCGTACACGTATATACCGTATACGATCGAGTTCGGTAATTCTTCCTCTTTTCAGAGAAACAAATTTTTTTTTTTTTTTTCACCGTGTGCCGCACGATGTATAATGTACGTTGTGCGTGAGAAACTGAGCGCGATCGAATATCACAATTTATTTATTCTTATTACGCTAATAAAATCGAAATTAACTTGCGTCCATTTCTCTTTCTTTTAGCAACTTTATTAAATTATTTTAAACAAGTAGTTATTTTTCAATTGGTACGAATATACGCATTTGTTATTAAAACAGATTAACTTTGTTATTAAATAATACACTTGATAAATAATTTGGATAAAGCGCATCTTTTTGCATGTCAAATATTTTGACGCAAAATATGTGAATAGAGCGAGGAAGATACTTTTAAACACACACGATGTTTATTTTGCGAAAATCAATATTGGCGTCTTCAAGACACAGAGATCAGGTAATCTTACAATTTCGAGTTAATGCCAATTAAATACGAAATTATGCGTGAGCAGGCGCGAGCAGAGGGGGCGCGTAGTTTCGCGCATCAATCTCCCGATTGGTCCGTTGCGCAATTTTCGCACACGAAACACACGCGTCATAATTACGACAAATGGAGCGTGACCCGGAATGTCACGTCGATCAATTAATTATTATTGTGAACGTCCGGATTTTAATTAACACTAAACCTTCGCCACAATAATCAAGTGCACGCGCGGTAAAACGGCAAATGCGACATATAACACACATATACAGTGCGTTATATACGCGTCGTAAAACTTGCTGATGACTTCGCTCGCGCACCTTGGACAATAAAAAGTTCCCGCTACGATCTTGCGATTCCCTGTTGCATTTTCTCGTTAAAATTTCTACTCGTCGTCGACGTATAGAAATACAATGCTAGGTTTTTTTCTTCGACAACAAGCAAAAAAACAATTTAAAATAATAAAACTTTTCTACGCGACAAGTTTTTTTTTCGCGCATTTTGCTTCTGTCAGCAAAATCTCGTCCTTGTACGCGGCTCCAACAAAGACCTTGCCCGCATTAATCACCTCTCGATTTCCCTATTGATCGCGAAAAATAAGCATTACCGACGGTATCCATTAATGCCTATTGCGATGTTGTTTTTGTTCTCTTTTGTGTGGTTTCTCTCTCTCTCTCTCTCTCTCTCTCTCTCTCTATCTCAAAAACCTTCATGCGGAATAACGAATCAGATGATATCCGAATCGGGCAGCAATCAAGCGGAACAAGCGATTTCTGTGCCGCGCGCGCGCGCGTGCGATTCTGATTTATCGGGTCAACAAATTACACTTCGAATTCCACTGCTCGCCGCAATCACACCAGGTGGAAACTGGAAATTTTTGCAAGTCGGTCGGGTCTGTGTAATACTTCGCAAAAGCAAAAGCCAGGGGGTTTTAAAATAGCGCGTCGCGTGCGGCGCACAGCGCACGGCGTCGGAAAGACGGCGAGTCCGGGATCAGTTTCCGTTAATTCTATGTAGATAATTCGTCTGTTGCATGTCTCGAGCGCGCATGCTGTTACGTAAGCTGTAGAAATTTCACAATCGTGAATTATTTATTATATATAACACATTATATATATTTATATATGTTACGTATGTGTGTACATATTACATATTTATAATATTTTATGTACACACAATTATATATGCGACACTTTTACGTAACCAAGACACTTTTATGTGCGCAAGATAATGCGCAAGAAAAATTTTCAGTAGCTCTCTCTATCACAGTTTTTCAGAGTCACTCTAAAATCGATCAATTATTATTAAATATATTGCGAATTTTGCGCGAAAGAGAACAATAATTCTTCTAAATTGAACTTTTATCGACGACCGCAATCAAAAGCTAATTTCTGTTTAATAATAATAATAATAATAATAATAATAATAATAATTCTCGTGCGGGTACTGATATAGAAACGCGTTCTCATTTTGTAATAACAATATTCCATTAAACGTTTCGCTCGAAAATGAATGTAATTAACACGCACAGACACACGTCGCGACCGATAACGTGAAATGCACAGTTCATGCGAACACGCGGCGGGTATATAGCGCGATCATTTCGATTAATCAAGCCCCAATTAATAATAACACGCCTCGCGTCCAGCGGCGTGTACTCCCAACGGTTGATCCCGAATAAGGTCACGAGAACGGAATATGAAATAAAAGAGCACTCTTCTATCCTCTTTATTGTCTACTTGTATACTTTTGTACGTGTGTGTGTGTGTGTAAGTACGCGTATGCTCTCGATTGGCTGATTACCGCGGGGGTCTCGCATGTGCACCGGCAATGGGTCTTAAACTCGCGATCTCGTGTGCGACAAAACGTTCCGCGCGAACTCGACCATGCCGGGAACACGAGAGAGAGAAAGAGAAAGAGGAGAGAGAGAGAGAGCTTCATATATTCTCTGCTTAGTATTCAAGCTAAGTGCGCGGATTCTGAGGCTCGTAGTTTTCAGAAAACCAGCGCTGCATCGGAAATCCGGATTAAACTTCGCAAGAGCGATTCCGTCCCTTATTCGAGAAACAATCAAATTTCTCGCACACCTTCGATATAGTCACGGAGAAAGACAATAACATAATGTCCCGATGTCCGTACACGTGTAATGCCAATGGCCGGATATTCATTAAAGAAGTAGTTATCGTATACGTATGATGTTAATCAGAAAAATTCTCTCTATTTCAAGTATTTTTGAAGATGAATTTTTAATTATTATATTTTCTTACCTGTTTATATATAAATAATATATTATAATTATTTTACGAAATATATCTACGGTCATACGTAGTATAATTATTACGTATTATAATTACACGTAGTATAATTTTTTTAACGAAGTCCGACTGTATTTTTTAACGAAGTCCGACCGATGACACTTGTCAGGTCATTGACACTTACCGTGTGCAATTTCTATCGCTTTACGACGCGAAATTCTTCGTTAATTCTCTGTTAATTGTGCAAGAATGATAAGTGTGTGTGTGTGTGTGTATGTGTGTCATTTTTACGAGACCGGAAGTGGCGTGGGGAACCTACCGCCGTGCGTTCGCCGAAGTGGGTTAACGCTAACGCGATTTTCCGACGTAATGGGTAGAAGTATCCGATTAGCGTGAAATCGCCGATTTTTGAGCTGTTTACTCTCGCGGCTGATAGCATTACAGGGCGGAAGAGAGTTCGCTTCCTTCTCCTTCGGAGCTTCCGGCACCGTCGTTCGACTCGAAGCGCCCGTCAAAGTCGGATTTATCGCGGGATTGTGCGCACAATCAGCTTCAACACCGCATCGTGTGTATGTGTGTGTGTGTGTGATTTGTCCCCTCCGTGTGATCGAAATTACATTAGAAATTTGCAATAGTGATGGAATCAACAGTATTTCAATTTCGCGATCAGCATTGCCGCAATTAATGGATAGCCGCGGTAACTATAAATTGGCAATCAAGAATTGCGTTTCAATCGAACGGAGTGCTCGCAATGAGACTAATTTGAAAGTGCGTTGCAAAACGCACCCATGCACGCACAATCGATATAAATAAAGCGAGACACAATTTTATCCGTAATTTTTCTCGATAAATTTGTATATTGAAAACGTGCAAGCGCGCGTATTGTGTCGTTTTTGTTCAATTGCGAATAATACGCGCGGCGAAAAGCTTATCGCGCGAAACTTCCGCGAACCGATCAATTTTCTACCTCACACACGTTGACACTGCCAATCAATTCCCTCCCCCCTACCTCCCGGTTCGTGCGTGTATCGAAACTGTGATTTTCGAACGTTTTTCGCGATTGTCGATTTGCGTGATCGGTCGACGCGTGTGTCGAACGGACGACGTTAACTCGCCAATCCCAATACCGCGTGCATCGACTACTGCGCGATTCGAGATTTTGTGACATTTCGCTGCACTTCTATTTTTCCGCCATTTCACGAGCGCGCGCGACAATTCGCGCGAGAACTGAATGGAAATCTCGTTCGGTTAAACTCAGAATGAAACCTTCGGAATGTGTCACTTTAGCGCGGAGATCGATCCTCTCAACGTACAACACACACGCGACATTTATTTATAACTTCGAATACTTAGTCTCGCGCGACCGCGGGTCGTTCACTCCGTAAATCCGCTTGTTATCGATTACGGCGCGCAAGTTTGAATTGTTCGTTTCAAGTGCCGACGCAAACTTCACTTCCTCTCGTCCCGTTTTCCTCGCATTTGCTCTTTCGGCGAGAAGTTGGCAGAGGAAACTCCGAAGTGAAGCTCGTTCGAAGACATTAGGCCTTTCCGACACGCGGAAATTGATGGTCCACAAGCCGGAGAAACTTACGAGAATTACGAATTGCAAAACTGCGCATTAAGCATCCGGTTTTATTTTTCATGCGTTCATTGTCAGATAATATTTAAAAAAATAGCAAATTCTGCAAAATTGTACGATATTTTTTTTAAAAGACAGACGCAGCTCGTTTTCGATTTAAATGACCTGTATCGTTCGGCAGCTAGTTTTTTCAAAAGAGATCGTGGGAATGAATAAAGAGACATACAGAAAGAAAAAACTACGAAAGTAAAGAACAAACGAGTCTAGACGACTCGCAAAGTTTTAAAACACGACAATTCCATTAAAACGTTTGAAGCAAATTGATCTCGTTGTAATAGATCGTAAGAAAGTTGAAAGTTTTAATCGACTTTAATAGACACTTTCATTAATTAATTACTCGCCGATGTCGCGAGGGAACTACTATTCGCGTCGCATTTTTTTTTTTTTTTTTTTTTTTTTTTTTTTTTTTTTTTTTAGTCTTTATTCCATGTTTATGCCGTCGACGCGACGAGAGAGAGAAAGATAGAGAAAATGGAAATTTAAATGCACAGAGCTCGATAGCGAGTAGGTGACTGACGCAACGTATAGAATTCGTGATTTTTTTTTTTTTTTTTTGTTGTTTCCGAGTCCAAATTTAAGCAAATTGCTATCAATATATAGTTGCCATTTACGCAATCGAGTTTTTTAATCGAGCATTTTTTCGGCTGCGCGAGCGAGAATTATATATATATATATACTCTTCGAGTAATTTCTTTTATTACGTATTTACCATATACCGAAATCGTTATAGGATTATACTTATATATGTACAATATTTTGCGTCGCGTTCACGGTTCGTACCTAAACACGTCTAAATGGAAATTTATCGGATTTCACCGGAGCGGTTGAGAAATATTCCCGAGAAATATTGCACGTTTAAAACTTCACTTCCGCTCGTCTATAGAAAAACTTTTCGACACGCGCATATGCATCATGCACACACATGCGAGTAAAATAAAATCTCGCACGTATACATACGTACTATCTAAAAATAAAAATATATAATCTGAGAAATAATTCTCACAGACATATACACGCGCGAAATCGTATTAAAGTTTTTATCGAATAGCTCGTTATCTTCGCTTGGCATTGATACTCTCTCGAATTATTCGCGCGCGCATGCACACATACACACTCGCACGCATTTGCAATGTTGAGAGTTGTGTAGAATTTCATTAGACGATACGAGAGAGAGAGAGAGAAAGAGACAGACAGACAGAAAACTGCCAACAAGAATTGCAACAGACAGAACTCATTTAGGAACTGTCAAAGTCGGATCATTCCGAGTGTTACGCGCTTCTTTTATCGGATAATGATATCCATCCAATCGCGTGTACATTTATCTTTGGGCTGTTGTAACGAGGTCAAAAAAAAAAAAAAAAAAAAAAAAAATTACGACGATCGGAATTGATGTTCGCGCAACAAATTGTTTCTTAATTACAATGTCGTTAATATTTCGCACTAGAACAATGAAATTTGTCAAACTGACGGATTTCTCGTTAATATTTTCAATTACAGAAATGTTCTGAGAATTTTTTCAACGCGAGAAAAAAATAAGTGTGAAATATTACAAATCTTTGTAGCTGAAAGCTATTTTTGTTGGTTGTGTAAATGTAAAGGAAATTAAAAAACATTAATAAAACGATTTTTTTTTTTTTCAAATATCCGTCAAATTGACGAATTGATGAAACTGGGTGTCTTGTTCTGTCACTTTTTCAAAAGAAAACTCGAAAACGCAAGTTTGCGCCTCATCCGTGCGCGTTCGATTACTCGAACGTACAATTTAAATATTTCCTACGCTTGTCTTCCACCACGTACCATACGTTACCCTGTGTAACGTGAGTTGCCGCGCTAACAACTACACACACGCTACACGAAAGTCCGGCCGAGTTTCCGCTCGATCTCTCTAGCACGCGATTGTGTAATAAGCGCGCGGTTTTTGTATGTATTCTAATTTCGCGTCTCGATTTCGCCTTTCGGATTTCCGCACGTGTAATCAAATCAAGTTATTTATTGTCGGGAATATTTTATTCGAATCATTACTGGTCAAGAGCACATGTATCGTTAGGACAAAAGTTTGGAAACAATAACATCGATGAGATAGTTGGGAGAGACGAACGCTCCGTTGTGCGCGCGCGCGCGCGCGTGTTATTAAGATCAGAATTTCGGAAGCTACGTGACGCGAAATGTTTCGTGTTTCCGCAAGCTTGTTACTCGTTACTTTGATTAGAAGCCAATTAGAACGTGCATCTGTACCCAAACACACACACACACACACACATACACACACACGTACGTACGTACGTTTGACCGCGTCCCGCTTTCGCAACCGTGCGTCCTTACAGTGCAAATTTGTAATTATGCATGTAACGTAACGCTCCTAGCGGTCATAAATTGCTTCTCGAGGGAACAAAAGTAACAAGTGTGGATAGCACACGATACTCATTGTTACTCGCGATATGTTTCATCTTGTTGTAAATAACGCGAACACACGCGGTTTTTTTTTTCTTCATTGAGCACGAAGCAGCGAGAGAGAGAGTTCGTGCCTGGTCGTTAACAAATCGCAGTTGCGTGACATGATGTTTAACGCGAAACGAGATTCTTGAATTTTTTATCCATCCCCATCATATTCTCTTTACCAAAGCGCGCACTTTCCGGTACAATCATATATTTCCACAGACCGATTTATAATTTATAAACGACCACTGAGAAGACGTAAATTTTTGATACACATTGTTTTTACCTAATCCCTTCTCTAAATAATTTAACGATATTTCGTAAGGTTCGTCGTAGATAAACCTGTTGTGTTTGTTTTTCTGTTTACGCACGAGGGCAATTGCTTTTCGCATATCGAGTCGCGGTGTACGAACGCTTTTTTTTCTTCACTCGTAACGTATAAAACATACGCACATCTATTAAATTTGAACAATCACGCGAAGTACACTGTTCTGTTCCACTGTTCTTCGTAAGAATAAAAAAAATTTCATGTTGTACTTTTTCCGCTGTAAGAAAAATAGAAAGTGCCATGTCACACTCCGCTGCAAAATTAAAAAGCTCGTCGAATGAAGAATTTACGCCGTCTTGAAAACGTCATTGCGTGCGAGAGTATTAATTTACGCGGCGAAACAATAACGTCTTGTGTATGTTTGTGTGTGTGTGTGTGCAATCCGAGAGATAAAAAAAAAAACTATGTCACCGTGTCGAGGTATTAACTGGTGATCGAAACGATCGATGTGATATAGCCCCTCTTCTGTGTATGTGGAAACGTAAAGTGCGCGCGCGTTCGCACACACGATAATTTATTCCGTAGAGATTTTTTTGCCGATTTGTTAAATAAAGAGAGAGAGAGAGAGAGAGAGAGAGAGAGAGAGAGAGACCGCGATTAGAGAAACATTTTGCGCGAGAACTTCTATTTGTATCTGACACGCGCGCGTCGCAACACAACATCGAGCGAACGAATTAACATACCAAGACACAGTGATGCGAGTTGACGCGTCTCTAGAAGCGCGCGACTAATCATAATTATTATTCACGAGCTCAATTAGTGTGTGACGTCGTTAACGAGGCTGACCGGCGGGCGAGTCGAGTTATAGCCTCGATTTAACAACGTCGTCGGTGACACGTTAGCGCGGCGACTTTAATGATTAATTAATTCGTCGTTTTAATCATAAAGTAATGCCGCTTTACAAATTGTCCATTAATGACTTTTATGTACATACGTGCGCGCGCGCGCGGAAACAAGCTTTAATTTCTCCTCGTTTGCGTGCACGTGTTTATATTTATTTAATCTACATGTTGTCCCGGTCACAGAACAAAGCGCGAGATTTTAATCTCTACGCGTATCAAAAAGATAAAAATGTTTTAAAAATTAAGAAAAAAATTTTTAAAAATCGCGAGAAAGATCGATAATGTAAGCGCACCGCACGTTATGAAGGAATAAGGAGTTTATTGGTAATTTGTAAAATTCGCGCACACATGGTGGAATCTCTGTGACAAATACGCACGACGCTCCAATTGTAAGAGAACAAGAGAGGAAATATTAATGAACACGTAAACAAATTACAACAATTAATAAATTAAAATATATTATGAACGTCAAACGTAAGATAATTAAGCAATTAAGTGCAACGGCTCGAATTCTGATGAGGAAGGGAATTTCTTGTATAATCGTGCGCGCGCGCTTTGTAAACAACAAGCGGAAAGGAAATATAAACAAACTAGTCGGAATCAGAGAGAACACAGAGAGAACGGTCAGGGCCATATAAAAAACTGTAATAGCTTTTCCGTCCTGTAAGTCAACGCTATGTCCAAACAAGGACATAGTTCTATTCTGCGCTATGTTCTATTCCACAGCGTACGGTTTTTTTTTTCTATTCACATCCTTCACACATTGAGTTCATATTTTGACAGGCTCACATCCTGATCAGTTAGGTTCACATTTTGATCGGCTAGGTTCTTGACCGGTTACGTTCACATTCTGACTGATTAAGTTCACATACAGATCGGCTAAAATCAGGATTTAAATCCTGAAGGGTTGGGTTCACATCCTGATTGATCAAGTTCATATCTGGGTTGGTTAGGTTTATATCTGGGTCGATTAGGTTCATATCCTAATCCTAACCGGTCAGATTCATATCTGGGTCGGTTAACCGTTCAAAATGTAAATTCAACCTGTCAGGATAGGAACAGAATAGATCCGCACACTGTGGACAAATCGCGGAATACAACCATGTCTACGTTTACGGACATAGCGCACGTATTGACAAGTTTCTCGTGGACATGGCTGTAATTGCCAATGTGCACTATTCATGGACATAGCGCTGGCTTATAGAGCGGAAAAGGTATTACAGTTTTTCATATGGCTCTGGCCGCTCTTAGTCTTCTCTCTGTTCTCGGAATAAACAATATCCCGCCGATCGCCTGCAGTTTTTGCGAGTCCATGCGCGGCAAATTGATGACTTTCGTTCATCGATCTCGGAACGGAGTGCGCTTTCCGCCTCCGCTTCATAATATAATACCGTGGCAGCTCTATTGTCCAGTGCCTATTAACAATTACTTCGTTACTGACGGACGTAGAGAGAGAGAGAGAGAGAGAGAGAGCGTTACGTGTGGGCAAACATAATCACGTAGTCCTACGTCCCGGCGCACGCTAGACAAATAATTTATGTTCAGTGGCGAAGGGGCGCGGTGCATTATGGATTTTCCGCCGATTACCGCGGACGATCGCATAAGAAGAATTGTCTCGCGACAGAAATAATAATAATTACGCGGCTTGCGCATAGATTTATCTCGAGCAATATCGAAAGGACAAACATTTGCCTGATGATAAAGATTATTTCTGTCTGAATCACGCGATCTACAGACATCGCGAGCCCTACGTGCGTTTTAATGCCAAAACCAGAGACGCGAGGTAAATTTGCCTTCGAGGTACGACGTGCTCCGGTTAGCGTTTTATCCGCGTCTATACCGCGCGCTGTCTGCCAGAAATTAATATGCCGCTCTGTATATATATATATGCGTCGAATACTGCTCGAATTATTAATTCAATAAGTTTTAATTCGACTCGAAGTTCAAGTTAGAATGATAAAATGGGTTAATGAGTGTGCGGCGCTATATTGTATGTCGCAAATAGTGTGATGATGTAACGACCTGCTCGAGACTTAAATCTCGCACAAGTGGTTTAAAGGATTCACACTTTGGGGAGAACATATATTCAGCGAAGTTTTTGTTCTAACCAACTTTATTAACACCACGGTTGTTACAGCGCGGAAGAAGAATTTATTTTCTCGCAAAAGAAGTTGAAAGAAGATCTTCGCATGCGAACTATAAAATTCACAACTTCATTATCTTAAACGTTAAACGCGCATATATATATATATATATATATATATCGAGTATTGAATAATTTAAAGCGTAATCAGAGCACTTTATTTTAATTAGCCGCGTTGCTAAAAGCGAGACGCAAGATGAAAGATATCTCGGTGTAACAAATTTCCTCTTTACGTAGGCGAAACATGAAATAACGGAGAAAGAGAAAGAGAGAGAGAGAGAGAGAAAGAGAGAGAGAGAGAAAGAGAGATAGATAGAGCGACACACTGCGGTAGAGTCCCGGAGGACTTTCCAGTACTCGAGAAGACCGGTGACATGGAGAAATACGGCATGGACTTCCCGAAACGAGAATGGAGCCACAGGCTAAGTCTTCGTGGGAGTCGAAGGGCTTACGAGGTAACTACTCCGTCGGGAATTATATATAATTTTTTATCCATCATGAAGTTTGTGTACACATTGTGTAAAATGACATTAAAGCTCTGACTTTATGTATTATTATTATAATTAGATGTATCTTATATATACAATATTGGAGATGTGTACACACGTAGGGTAAAACACTCAATTGATTTGACACTTCAAAGACCTGTCAACTTTGTTTTTCTCAAAAATACCGACTAAAAAAGAACTCTGATATAATATATTGCAACAAAAAAATTCAAATTAATTTTATTATAATGTCAAATAAAAAGTAAAATAATTATGGAAAATTCGTTAAATATCAGTCGTGGGAGAGATGCTAACTACAGTTTCGCTCATCCTACATGTGTAATTGAATAAATTCTCTTGGTGAGATAATTTTCAATTTTTAATATTTTACACTTGCATTTATTTATCTCACGTAGCGTATTTATACGTGCATAAATTTCGCTAATATGTAATTTCCGTATGTATTCTCCGGTATGGTTTTCGTGTACTTTGTATTTTTAACCGCGTGTGACCGTACTTTCGTACGTTTCTCGCGCGCGGAAAAAGGTAAAGATCGCAATGCACAAAGGATGCATGTTCTTGCATGTATTATTCATAACCGGATTTGTTTTTTTTTTTTTTAACTAAACACTCGCGTGTGGTTTCGTGGCATATATTCACAACAACAAAAAAAAAAAAAAAAAAATGAGAAAAAACGAGCAGTTTCATCCCGTGGAACGAAAAATATCAGTTATGAAAGAGCAAATTGGACGAATATATTCATGCATTATTAGGGCGGACGTAATTGGTTTTTATCGCGTATACGCACGTCTCCCGGTAACGATAATTACGGATTGACATAAAGATAATTTAATCATTTCATATGCGCATTCATAATAAAGTTTGTTGTTATTATTATTATTATTATTTTGCGTCAATATATTAACACCGATACGTATTCGAAGAAGCAAAATTATTTTATACATAATAATGTACCGCAATATAGATACACACACACACACACGCAGTCATATTGTTTAAAACATATAATGCACAGAATATACATCACTACGTGTGTATGTGTGTGTGACGGCGAATAATGGCTCTTCTGCGAGAATAAATTTCTAGAACGCGAAATATATTTGTGCAAACACATTAATTTCAAGAGGAAAAAAGTACGCAAATAAAACATATTATTTATTGTTTTTAATTAACGCGAGAACGCAAATCGTAAACATTCCAATAGAGCGTCTTTTAATTGTCGTCGCGCGTATCGAGAGAAATTACATTGTGTACGTTTTAAAAAAAAACGAGAAATGTTTTTTTTTTTTTTTTTTTTTTTAAATATAATTATAATACGAAATAACGCGATCAGAGAGGAGAATGAAAGATTATTAATCCGGCGCGCACATAACTCTGTCATTGCGTGTCGCAGATATATCCGCGCGCGCGAGAACACAAATGTGCCAGGTGGTATGTTATCAACGAACCTCGCGAAACACACATTGCACGCGCATATGTTAGGGACACGTCAACGAAGAATGCGAAAAGACACACGACACGACCGAACCGTTCCGAGTGCTTGAAATTTCAACGCGTTTCATCAAGGGACACCGAACGTCCATTAGCGCGTTTTATCGTTTTTATGTATGTCAAGCCTCCGGCGCGGTATACAACACGCTAAGAATTTAAGAAGCGCGTGTATGTAGTTTTGTACACGAGGAGAAATGTACTCGGAATCTCTCCGGATAAGCGCTGAGTATTTATTTATTTTTTTTTATTTTTTTTTTTTCAACGTCGCTAATTGACGTAAATACTTAGCAGTCGAGAGATCTAGGTGTTACTCCCGCGCTTTCAATTAGACACTAGATCCGGATTTTTTCGTCTATATACGTGCAAAGTATAGCTTGAGAGATCGTTAAAAAAGTTCAGTTCACGCGCGACAAGTCCGGACGCAAGTCACACAGCTCTTAATTGGAAATTATTTTTGTCGTTTTGGATTAAACGCTTGGCGTATTTGGTTTGTGTATTTCGTAGAGTTTAACTCAAAATACCGTTAAAAAAAAAAAGTGCAGTATCCGCGATATGTTCAAAACGCGTAGTTTTTAATTGAATTCTGATTAAATCGAACATCGAGGCATTAGTGCCGGTTGAATGAGTGCTCGCGCACTCAAACTCCTCCGCTTTTGTTTCTTCGCTGTTTGTTTGTGTACACGCGCGCGCGCGCGCGTGTAAGACAACTGTTTACAGTTACGAGAGCTTGTTTGTGTACACGTACGAGAGAATTACTCGCATCCGTCGTCATCCGTTGTCGCGCAGCGATGCTCGCGGCGTAAAGTGCGAACGTATATTGAAGAAGATTTCGCGAGAAAAGATTTCCGCTCTGCTGTGGGGCGTAGAAAATACGAACACGCGGCTCGTTTCACGGGGGGCTATGATTTCAATCCCCCCGCGAGCGTCCACTCGCAAGCTCGCTCGCTCGCTTGTTCGCTCGCTCGTTCGGGGTCGTTTATCGATCCCGAAAAAGTGAGCCCCGCTTTCGCGAAAGCTGCCTTTCCGCATCGACGGCTCACGTCGCGCGTTATCACGACCGACAAGCGCGACGGCGCAACCACGTATATGGACGATGACCATGTTGAAATCTCTGACAGCTGACGCGGTTTGCTGTTTACGAGACAATAGTTCGACAATGCGCGCCGACTTCAGTGTCCGTAACGTCACTTTATTTTGCTCATTCGCAGATAAATACAAAGTTGACAGACACAAAGTTAATTAGTTTCTTGTTAAAAAACAATTTGACAACATCATTTTGACGTCAGCGCTCTCTCTGGAGTGAGATCCTAAACGGAACCTCCAATGCATCTTTAATGAGTGTAACTAACGATTATAGATTCAAACAGTTTTTGATAAAATAATCTTATCAAAACTGTAAAAAATACTTCACTTTACACATTTTTTTTGTCTAACAAATTGCGACGACTCAATCGTTTCTTTGTCTCTTCTTCGTTCATTGTCAGAGCGATGTCGGGCCCAGAGCGAGCGGCGTGGGAGCGCCTAAGACCACCAGGAGATGGGCTAGTCTCAGACAACACGTGAGTACCGGCAGTAACGGCGGCAAACCCCGCGTCGAATTACTATTCGATCAGTCGGGTTCAAAACCTTCAACCCCGTCCTCGCAACCGCACACGCCGAACACGCCGAAGACGCCGCACACTCCGCCCATCAAAAAGTCCAATTGGGAGGTGATCGAGCACTTCACCGGCGCGCCGCGTCCTTCAATCATCACGGTGAGTCATCGTCGCTTTATTTATTATTCATTTAAGACGATTGCGCTAACACGCCTCGTAAGAAGACCGCTAACAAGATGCGCGTTTGCAAATTCAGATTGTAAAATCTGTTTCCTTCGATTGACGCAAAAACTAGCCCTTTCGAACTTCATTAATTTTATAGTTAGAAACATTTTTTCACCCGTCGAGTGATTTTGGTGATTTTATAATTTTATATATATATTTTTACAAGCCTACTTCTCGCAAATAACGTTTTATTTTTCAAAGTAGTTAATTGAAGGGTTCAAACGGATATAAAGATGTTAATGTAATTATACACACACACACATACACACGTAAGAATTTTATATTGTTTCTGCAAACGAAGTATCGAACGTATCGCCGTCCCGATGATTTTGCGAGGTCTCTCTCGACCCGTTATTATTATCCGCAGATATCAAAGCTTTCTCTCAATCCATTATATATCGAAGTAACGCGCGCGCGTTTTCTCGTTATAACGCGGGATCGGGTAAAATTTCGAGTATATCTTCGTGGAAAAAGTATACTTTATTAATAATGAGACCTCGGCTACGTGTTTGTACAGAGCGATACAGAAACGCGTTCGGATATTTCCGCTGCACGCGCATCACGTTTCTCCATTACCACAGCGCGGCCGAGAGACTCCATCAAGGTTAAAGTACGAATCGCCGAACAAAACGAGGAAATGGCGAGGCGGGAAACGACGCGGAAAGGCGAAACCACTTTATCAGATCCCTTTTCCCTTTGATGCGTCTGCTCAATTTTCAAGATGGAGGTGCGCGACGCGGAACATTACGCGGCGAACGTACAGAGGGGCGGGGGGGTGGTATTCGCACGATGTTCCGCTATTGGACTTTGCCAATAAACGAACAAAACGCCGAGCGCATTTTCGTCGATATGAAACTTCGGTCGCGTTTGATTTTTTGTTTCTGTTCGCGTTTTGCTCTCGTTTTGCTGCTGCTGCTGCGTCGAGCGCGCTTTTGAGGATTGGGGATTTTTATTATTTACAGTGTCGAAAATTCACGTACTGCTGGCTTACCTCGGCCGAAATTAATTTCACGTTATGAAACGGTCGAGCGAGTTTTTATAAATCGATAAAAATTGCTTGAACGTGTGTAACGACGACACGTTTTGTCGGGAGAGATAGAGAGAGACGAAGAGGAAGAGAGAGGAAAATATCGAGAAGCACGACCGAATAAACAAACGTAGATAATAATTTTCAATATCAGGCGCATCTTGTTTCGCGCGCATCTCCTCTTCCGATTATCCCTCTCGAAATAAGCTCGGAATTATCGTTCCGGAAACTGCTCGCGGCCAACGTGCAAACATTCACGCGAGGACTGGGGCAACGATTATCATATTACAGGCAAACACACACACACACACACATACACACACACGTCCGGCCGGACTGTGCCGTGTGTGCCTTTCGTTAAATCACATTTATGCACCGTGTGCTGTATTTGCGCGGTAGAAATAGTACAATATAACGCAACTCTTGTGCTGCCGCACGCACTATTCTAGAATTAGCTAAAAACGTGAACGCGTGAGATGATGATTTTACAAAAATTAAATATTTACTTTGACTTCCGGCGCGTGCGCACACACCGAACTTGCATTCTGTAATATTTGAGTAGTTCTATTTTTCGAGTGCTTTTTCAAAGATTAAAAAGCTATATTTCCAACCGGCTTATATTGCGCGCGGTCCGCGAAAACTATTTTCTCTTTCTTTCTCCGAGCGACCCGCGATATATAATGTAACCGTTCCAATAATCGAACATATGTGTCACTGGCAGAACATTTATTAGGGAAATAATTATAACAAAATATATATTTGTACATGTGTTAAAAATAATTTTAAAAATATATATTAAAATTAGAATAATTAAAAATAGAAAATTACAAAACATTGAAAAAATTGTTACACGTCTGTTAATTATTTTTTTAAATAAATGTTCATTTGTTAAATGTTCTAATCATTTTTGTGATTATCGATATTATTTCGAATGTGTTTGCAGGTGGCCAGAGGCTCGGAGGCTGGCATGGGGCCGACTATCGAGAAGGATTCCGCGATGGAGGCCGCGACGAACGCGGACATCACGCAGCGCACGCGAAAATGCGCTCTGAGCGGGTTTCTGAGCTCGTTATGCGCCTCCCATCGCTTCAAGAATCTCCAGGTAAGAGGAAATTAATTGATTGCGCGAAAGAGAAAAGCGCCTTTTTCATCTCTCTTCTTTTTTTTCCTCCTCGTTTTTTTTCCTTTATCGGTTCGGTAATGAATCGCGGGTTATCTAACGAGAGAGAACCGGACGTTTCCGCATTAATTGCGCCGACTGCAGGTTGGCGCGGTTAAATATTGAATGAATTCAATGTAAACTCGAAGAGCTATCTGCATCAAAGTGGAAAACGATCGACCGCTTTCTTTGCTCATAGATACGATTCGTGTGTCTGATCATACGTGGGGTTGATTCACTCTTCTTTTCGCATATGTTCTTTCTGTAACTCTGCTTCGAGAAATGCGGAGCATTTAGCTCCAAGTTTTTAAACGTAACGTCGCAAAAAAAAAGGTGCATTGGTAATTGGGGAATAATTAAATTTAATTGAATTTCCGCGTTTCACTAAATTTCCGAATTGATGAAACTTGCTCGGCACGTTTCTCATATTGACAATCCGTCGAATTAATAACGAAGTTAGTGTGTTGCCCAGTTCTTTATGTTATATGCGACACAATGAATTCTAATTTCTATTTCTCGCAATGAGAGACGTATAATTCGTTATACTGTCCCACGTTTCTTTTCTTAACAATCTTGTGTCGCGTAAGATTTGTCGAAAGAAAAAGAGAAAAGCTATACTTTTTTTTTTCGTCTCTTTCTCTCTGTCTTTCTCTCACTTACAAACGAAGAAAAAAAAACTGAAGATCATCTCGAGACGGCTCGTCTCAATTCGGTGACATTTTTCTTTCTCCGAGTTCTTGTCATGCAAATTCACGGCGCTATTGGGAATTAATTTAAGTTCGTCATGTGCGGAGGCACGCGCGGCCGAACGAAACAACGTCGGCGCCGTTAATTGACGTGTGCGCCATGTTGTAGAAGTGTTATATGGGGTAATACACGCGTCACGGAAAAGTTCGCGAACTCGGTCAGACCGGCTGAAAAAGAGAGACAGAAGAACGACAGAAAGAGAGAGAAAGAGAGAGAGAGAGAGAGAAGAGAACAAAAAGAAGAGGAAACTTAAGCGCAAAATCGCGCAACAAGTTTCGACATCCGAAACTTCGCATCATACCTCACAACTTGAAAATTTCCCACGTTTACTTAAGTCCCTAACAGTTTTACGATTCGAAACTTTCGCCAAAGCCCTCACACGTCTTGCAGTTCTTCCACTTCTTTTCGTTTTCCCTTCAATCGGTGACACGAATTCGACATAAACGACAAATTCTCTCTGTCTCTCCCTCTCTTTCTCTCGTATATAAGCCACGAATGTATGTTTCCGAGCACATCGCGTTGCGTCGCGTTTTGCGGTTGAATTGTCGGTTTTGTCGACGCAAAACAGAAACACACATCGAAGCGAAGACACAGAGCATTCGCGGTGTCTACTGGGGCCGCGCGCCAATCCTGGGGGGGTTGTTGCGGCATGAACGACGCGGTTAACATGTTATAGCCCCAGCCCTTTACCTACCTATCCCCTACAGTGAAACAGAAATATGTATGTATATCGAAATGTCTCGCCCGTCAAACGCAGAGAGTGCGCGCGCTCTCGACAAAAGCTCGCACTGTAATAATTCCGATGTTATTTTACGCTCGAATATGCGAATACACCGCACGCGCAGCGGCCCAAAGAACGTTCCGTTTCACTTCTTCCTTTTGTCGACGTAATGCACTTTGCGCGCTTAAAAGCGCGAATCGGTTTGCTCGAGCAGAGAGAAGATGTAGCTTTTATAAAAATTAAATATTACACACAACATTATCATATATATTGAAAGCAAGGAAACTGCGCACTTATATACGAAATTATGAAGTAACGCGAAATAGCATTCAAAGACTCTTTTAGCGTGCGCTTTTATAAACGCACGAGTTGTCATAAATTATTCCGATTTTCTTAAAAAAAAAAACAAAAAGGTCAGTAGGGTTTTTACGATTTCGCGTTTCTTTTCTTGACCTGATGCAATTGAATTTATTAACAGTTAGATTGTTCAAGCCGCGACTTTAGAATTGTTCACGCAGATATATGAGAATATTAATTTATTAACTACGTTAACTATGTTATTCTGAAAGAAATTGTTTCTCCGAGATTTATTTTGTTAATATTTTTTCTGGGGAAGTCCGAAACGTCACAAATTTTTTATCAAAATAATTACAAAAAAATATTAAAATCTTGATTGTTTTCAATTTGCGTTATTTTTTTTTTTTAAGAATTATTTCTCAGAACAAGAAAATTAATGAATTCCGAGAGAAAGTTGATTCTCGTGACTGTTGCAAAAACATGACGGGACACGATCGAAAAACGACTCGTCGATTCGTTCGGTTAACGCGATTCCCGCGGGAACGACCTGCATTGTGTATAACGTAGGCCGGGAATTGAAGGAACGAAAGTCCCACGGGTGTCTCTCGCGCGCCGACACGCATCGATTTGATTGCGTTCGCTTGAACGATATTCCCGCCGGCGACGCGTCACAACGACAACGACGACGACGACGACGACGACGACGACGACGACGACGACGTTTTCGTCGATTCGCTGTCATTCTTCCGCCCGAACGAGCGGATACGTTTTCCGCTCGTCGCTGGAACGATTCGCATACGTGTGTCGTCGTGTAAAATTCGACGTTTTATATCGTTACACTAGACGTGAATTTGCGATAATAAACAGTATCACGCGCGCGTAAATTGATTGCGACGCGCTTATTTGAGTTGTTAATAATATACATGAAAAAAAAAACAAGTAACATAAAAAACACACACATATATAATATAAACGTACGTGTGCGATATATACAAGTTCGCTGGAATAAAGTTAGTTTCTTCGAAACTCGACAGAGCGCGGCGCGCACACAAATGTATGCAAATGAAGGAAATTCTCGACGAAAATTATGCATCACGCCTGGGAATATCTCACGGTCACACGTGCGTAATTATTCATATTTCGCCGCATAATAGAAGTTAATTATTGTTCTCCGTTCTTTTTCATCCCGCGACCGCGAGATGAAATCCACCTCTCTGCTCGATTGCACGTAATTTATTTATTTCGTTATTTATGTGTCGCGGATAATTGTCGCGTTATTCGCGACAATGCGAGGCTTCCCTCGAAGCGTTAGTCGTTTCTTTTATCATTACCACACGCGGGACCGCAAGTGTGCGGTTTAAAATTTAAATCTCTCCACTCTTTGACCTTTCTCTGAGTTTGTTTTTTTTTTATTATCGACTGAGGAGGAAACCGCTGAAATTCTTCGCTGAAAGTACCGGACAACTTGAATGAAAATTAATAATATCATTAATAATAACGTTAATAATAATTAACATTTAACAATAATATTAATAATAACATTAATAATATCATCAAAGTAAACAGAATTCTTATTTACGGTCATTAAAATCTTCCCGGTGTTAATAATGAAATCGCTCGTAACGAGGGTCTCGCCTGAATGTTCCCGACTTGTATTAATTACGATCGAAGAAGGTGACATTGTGTTTGCACTCGGTTGCGTCTTGGTTTGAGACTTGGGTAAATTTATTCCGACGTTACGGGCGCGTCCTCCCGAGACCGGATTTCTTTAATCCGTTTAATATCTGTCGCAAATTGTTCCCGGGTTCGTCACAATCGCGAGGATTCGAAATGCGTGAATCGCGCCGAGATTGCAGTCCGAGACGAAGAGAAGTTGTAGCTCGCGATTATTCTCGAGTCAAAGAACCGAGACGAAAGACAGAGAAAGATCTTTCCTTCGATTCGAAGGAGAACGGCTTTTTCGTCCCCGGAGATTTGTTGTACGTTTTCTGTATCGCGTTCGGTCAGTCGTGTGAAAGTTTGACGGATATATCTCGTTGTAACTTTACACGGACGCGCTCCTTCTTCAGGCGGGACCGTGTCACTTTTCGCGGATCGGAAGTTCGAGACTTATAACCACCCAAAACTCCCGAAATAAATTCCTCACGCCGAAAAGTAATTAAAGAAATGATTATTTGCGCGCATGTAGAGTTACAGAAACCAGCGGTTAAAAATATATATCTCGAAAAAATTTGCGAAACGTTGAGAATTGTTATGATTATTATTTACATGTTTAATAATTATTTCTTTTCAATAAATCCGTCATTGAGACGTTTGCGATCGCGCCAACGGAGAATTAAATTACGCGATGTATCGGTGATTTTTCACGCGATTTACGTCACAGATTTTTGTGGGACGAAACGTCCCTCTTTCTTTTTAGCGTTACAGAATACGTCAATACGACAATTTAATGGGATTCGAGTCTCGTCTTTCTGTGCGAACGGAGACGTGTTTTCTTTCGCTCCTGTGTACTACTACGTGTACGCCTTTTATAAGGCGCGCGTCGTTGAGGTGCGTTTCTCAGCATTTGTGATATTTTTCCCTTTGTGACTTTTCCTTCAGGTTGAGATTCTCGTGCGATGTGTGTTTGTTTGTTTGTTTGTTTTTAAATATTAATTCGAGCGATCACGGCACACGCGCGTGTGGCACCGCACATCGATCGCTCGTTACGCAATCCTTGATTTTTCTGACGTAGCGATAACAGACGCAAACGTGTCGCTCGATAATCGCTGCTCGCGCTTGCATCAGAAACGAACATATAGAACTGGCATATTGTTGCCAGTTGTGTGTTTCCGCGCGCGAGTTTTTCGCACATCGCGGAAGATTAAAATATTAAAGCGAGTAGCGCGATGACAAAGCGACGCGCGAGACCTTTTGTCGAATTGTTATGACTACCGATGATAACTCCTCCCGTGCGAACGAGTTGCCCATCCAGGCCGATTGCGCCCACGATGACAGTAATATCATTCGAAACACCGATAAGGTCAATCGGTCCCCTCTCTCTCTCTCTCTCTCTCTCTCTCTCTTTCTCGCGCGCGCGCACCCTATTCTGCGGAAACCGGTGAGAGAAAAATCGAGAGTTGTAACCGGCTATCTATTGATTGAGCAAACCTGCGACTGTGTTATCTATTCTCGCGCGCTTTTCTCTCTCGATGTCCTTTTTCCCTCTGTGCGTGTGTGTGTGTGTGTGTGTGTGTGTGTGTATGCGCGTGCGCGTTCCGCTTTTGTCGAATTGGATTTAATGAAACTCAGTATGTATTTTTTTTTTTTTTTTTTTTTTCACAATTTAAAAGCCAACCCCAGAGTTTCCGCTCGACATTATTCAGCGAGAGTGTCTCTCACTTGCGCGCTCGCTTTCCCCGCAATTTATTACATTATCCACGACCGCGTGCGCGTCATAACGCGATACAGTATAAGTAATAACCGCGAGTAAATTGTCCCCGCGAATAATATACCTTAAATGACCGCGACGTTAAAAAACGAAATTCTCGACTCTAACTCTTAACGAGATGGGGAATAAGAAAGTTGAAGAGAATAAAAAAAAAAAAAAAAAGCGAAAAATTACACTTTGACTGATACAACTGTAATTTGAGTTGACGTTCGTATTCATCTGATATCTCGGGGAATTACGGCTTCTGCAGTAAGAGAGAGAGAGAGAGAGAGAAAATATGGACATTATTGAAGTGTCTGGAGGGAATATGTAATATGCATCTTTCGAATGCGCCGCTGCATTGCGGAAAGATAAATCGGAAATATGCTAAGGCGACGGTATATCCATCGTGTACTGCACACGCGCGCGTATGCACGCGCATAAAAAAAACAAACAAAAAAAACAAAAAAAAAAACAAAAATTTAATCTCGGAATTTTCTCTCACCGGTTTGACGCGTTTGTTTGACTCAGAGACTTTATTAAGTTCTATCTTTTCGACAGACACGGGAAATCTTCGTCATCTTTCCGAGTGGTACATACAAATTGCAGTAACCGCCGCCGGATCTAACCGGCGCGCTATGTGTGTTATCGTAAAATCCGACGCGGTAATGTAATATGTCTGCGCGAACGAGCCCGTATCGCAAATAGATATCGTTATGACATGTATATTTCGTGCACCGTTTCCGGATTTCCCGTATGTATGTACATGTTCGTATCTTCCTCGTCTATTTTGCGAGACGCGCTCTCTCTTCGCGAAATATTTAAAGAGAACAATTCTTCTCTTATTCCAAACACTTGTAACATTTGAATATTGCGAACCAACCCGGTTGTCATATCCGCACGTGAAAATCGTGGAAAGTAGAGAACGAGAGACGAGCTCTCGCTCTATAAAAAATGCAATAAGTTAAAAAATTAAATACAACGTGTACACACTTGCGAATCCACAATTTTAAATGAAACAAATAAATTTAAAATAAAATAAATCAGTTGACAATATATATATTTAAATTAAGTAACAAATAAATTGAGATGGTTACAAAATAAAATTAAAAATACACGTAGTCAAAAATCTCTTCATTAATTATAATATTAAATATCGTCGGTCGCGCGAACGTGTCTCAAAAAATACAACACGACTGTAAATATACGGCGGGCGAGCGCAGAGTTTTCTATCGGGTAGGAAAAACGAATTTTATTTCGCGTAACCTTCAAAAAACTATAACGAAATACAAAAACAAGTTTTGTACGATCGCTTCCGCACGGTCGATTTTACTCCGCGCGCATATCCTCGCGATGCAATTAGCGTGATGCGATCCAGACAGGTGCACATTTTACCACCCTACCTACGCGTATATCCATCTCCGTACGAACGAGTGCGGAAAACCAATCGGTAACACATCGACCGGTATAATAATTAATTTTTTTTGTGAGATATTCCGCGGCCGCGTATATATTTGTGCACGTACATTTTTTGAGCCCGATTCCGGTACGTAGACATGTACAAGGTTTAAAAAAAGGGTAAAATATTTTAAAGGGATATTTTTTAACACTTTTAATTTAATTTTTGCGTTATATTTCAATTTTTTAAATTATAATTCATACAAAAAACTAACACGTCTGGTATTTTGCTTTATTAGAAAATATGTTCAAAATGACTAAAATTTTTAGTGTCTATCCTGTATATTTTCTAATAAGACAAAGTAAAAGAAAGAAAAATATTTTATTTTATTTTTTTTAACACCTTGTATAGACACCTACACGTGTCGCACACGTGACAATATGTGCACAAGTCGATACGTAAACTGGATATTTCGTTAAAATATTTTTTATCGACTAACAGCCGCTATTAACGATCTGACGCAACTGCCTTCATCTGCGAATATCCGCGCGACATACACGTGTGCGTATTCTTTCCGATTCTTTTGATCCGCTTTTCCTCCGCTTGATTGAACATCACGTCCTATCACTGTTTTTAACGTTTCAGTTTCACGCCGATCAATTTGCACGAGTATAACAACAAATTTAAATTAAAATCGTGCAACACAAGACTCTCTTTGATATCCGTCTGTCATGTTTTTTTGTATTTTTTTTTTTATATACGTTTTGTGGTTTCTATCTCTTTCTCGCGCAAACGCAATTTTATTTTGTATACAATTCTCTCGTTCACGCATTTAACCCGTGTCACATATGACGCGTGGTTTTCTACTTATTTCGCCGAAAATGGATAGACACGACAATTTTGGTCGTGTGTGTGTGTGTGTGTTATTTTTTTTCAGGTCGAAATGCTATACCAACGCTACTTCTTGCACATGAATCAGAGTAACATGACACACGTGCTCGGTCTATTAGCCGGTCTGGCGCTTGCATTGGGCCTACTACTTATCGTGAAACTGACGCTTACCAGCAAACACTCGCTCCTCACGCTGCTACAAAGACCCGAAAATCTTTGTCTCGCCGTCACGCTGGTGGCCTGCATCGTTATTTACGCCGGTAAGAGATTTTTCGCAATTTTTCACTCCTTCCGATTAATTTTACACGTCACATCGAAAATACAAATTGGAAACTAGATAAATAAAACGTTGATTATCCGAGAAAAACCTTCGATGTGAATTACACCGGGTGAATTGGTGCTTCTTTAACTTGTTCGCGCGAATCCCACGAGGGATTTCTTTTTACTGAGGCGCAAGCTCAGGGAAGGGGATTCGCACGAGAGATATTGGTTTTCTTCTTTTCAGTTCTGGTGGCGGCCATCTCCAGACCGGGCATGAACGAAATATGGCTGGCCGGTGTTAGCGGCGCCGTGCTGGTCACTCTGTTGGCTCTGCAGGTGACTCTGAGCATTCACCTGGCGCCGTTGTCCGAGGTGGGCCGCGACTCCCCGTCCGCCAAACAGCAGGAACAGTTTCGGACCGGCGGACCTCTCGCCGCCGCTTTGGTAGTCTGTTTCTTCATCTACATGGCCTACGCGCTTCTGCCGATTCGACTCAGACACGCCTGCATAGCCGGCATCATTTTCTCGGTCGTTCATCTCATCGGAGCTTTGATCCTCTATCCGCAGGATTATCCATCCATAATGAAGCACGTAAGTCACTCAGCAGACTTCTCATTTTGTGCAATATAATTTGTTCCGTTAGACAAAAATAACTGTTCCAGTGACTACGACACCGGTACTAATGACCGGACGTTTATTAGAGAAATAATTACCAGATGTGTAAATATGAAACATAACAATTCTTAATGTTTTGGGTATTTTTGAAATATGTGTTTTGTTTTTTTTTTTTTTTTTTAATACTTGTCTGGTCATTGGAACATTTAGTGAATGTGTATTGAAGTTGCGAGAGAGTGTGCGTGTTTCGTTCTTCGGAAATGTTCTCGGATTGGTTGACAACACAACGCGAATGTCTCATAATCGGATAAACTATAATGTTCGACACGATGTGAATGGTTTTTCGCGTTGGTGCAACGTACGATTAACCTGCCGATTTCGCGTTAATTAGCTATCGAGTTTGCACACACGTTGCATTTCGCTTAACAAATACGGCAAAAGTGGGTTGTTGCACTCCCCACGAAATTAATTAATCAACGTTACACGAAGCTGAAAATCCGCACATTTCCGCATAATTCCGACGTAATACGTATGCCAGCCGCGTAGATCTTGATCTACATCTGTCTCTTCGAAATAGGGTACGTGTTTGCTGCAGAATTATAGCTGAATGTTGCTGTAACGAACATTGCTGAACATCCTTGTTTACCGCTACACACTCGCGTCGTAAACTTTCGGTGAAGATATCTTCATCACTCTC
This sequence comes from Pseudomyrmex gracilis, assembly GCF_002006095.1. Taxonomy (NCBI): domain Eukaryota; kingdom Metazoa; phylum Arthropoda; class Insecta; order Hymenoptera; family Formicidae; genus Pseudomyrmex; species Pseudomyrmex gracilis. Next base: position 152,641 of record NW_018020748.1, read on the forward strand.
CGAAAGTTTTTTCTTCGAAAAATTTTTAACCAAAAGAAAATATATATCGACGACTAACCACGCGAAAAATACGTATATAAATATCAAACTTACTACAATTTATAAGTTTTCGCTCTGCGAAATTTGTCCACTTGACAAATTCTTATAAATTTTTTTTAGACGGAACGAGGCCGCATTTTCTTGCAACTCGATGTAAAAAAGTCGCACAGATGATAAAAAATACAAAAAAAAATATGCGCAACAAGAAACAGAAATTAAAAAAAAAATGATGATTTTTCACAGACAGTTCTCAAAACTCACGGCATTTTGAATGTTTACAAAATAAGCAGCGTATCGAAATATAAATTATTACATCGAATCAAAGTTATATTTTATACATTTTATATATTTATAGGAAACGATTTTTCATCTTTATACTATTTCTTCATTAAACATTATTGTGTTCGATAAACATACGAATTTGTACGTCGCGGACATGATATTATTTAACAAATATATTATTTAGCGTAACTCGAAAAAGAATATTTTATATTTTTCGCGTTTACATAAATAACATTCGACACATTCATATTTCTTTGTGTTCAAATTTTGTTTTCGTCGTAAAACTTTGTAGTTTTTATCGTACGTAATTTGTTGCGCGTTTGACGCACGTTTATATTTTGACAAACCGTTTATTTCGTAAAGAATTCAACAATGCCGTAAGTTTGAGGAACTGTATTTGGTCCTCGTGAAAAGAATCGTAATTTCTCAACGTAGTTTTTTGTAATTGCGTATTTTTTTACTTCTATTCTTTTGCCATAACTTTTACGTAAGAGTACAAGTTTTTACGAGCGTAGACTAAAGAAGTTTCAGAAAATTGTTTCTTACGTCTGTACGCTATCTATCTACAACTTCTCTATGCGAAAATCCAATTTTTATTATACGTTTTTCGAAAGTTACACAATATTGTATAACAAGACATAAATGTGATTTATTATTTTTCTTTGCAACATTCAAACATTTGTAGACAATTGTGATATTTCTTATGAAGAATTGTGCGAATCACATATCATACAAATAGATTGTGTTGTAGAATTATTTTTATCAGATATATGTTAGAGAGAGAGAGAGAGAGAGAGAGAAACAACGCAATATTTTCGCGATTTTATAATTTCCACGTTTAATTATACTTTTAATTACATTTTTAATTTTTTTTCAACGGACAAGACAATCGTATTTGCACGCAACATCAAAAACATCGCTGTAATATATATACATGTTTACACATATATGTATACATGTATAAATATAATTGACAGACATTAGTCCTTTGTGATTATCAAGTACTGCAGACGGCGTTGGTGCGAGAATAACAGCGCACTTGCTTAATCTGTTCTGTTGTAATCAATATACATTGTTGCGAGAAACGATTTGGAGTGCGCCAAGTATATGGTTGCAATATCCGGTGACTGATTCGCATCTATTTATTAACGGTCGCGCGGCACAAAGCGTACGCGAAATGTCCGAAACGAGAGACGCGCTGTTCGAAAATAGCCGGCAAACAGAGAATCGGGAGTCTAATTAGAGCGGATCTCGATGTTTGTCGGAACGGATTTTGATGCGTTATTATAATCTTGTTTCGATCGTTCGGATTTGCGAACGTCGACAAGTTGCATTGCTCGCGTGCAATCCGAGTTTTTTTTTCTGTCTCTTTAATTATTTATAAAAGAAACAAAAACTTGCTTTCATGGTAATACAGATGACGTACAATTACTTAATGTAAATAAAGTTCGTGATGGAATGTGCGCACTTCTTCCTTCGGTACACCAAGAGCGCGCGACAACCATATCAATCATTTTATGTATTTTATATATATGTATATATACACGCACGCGAGACTTATTAGCCAGTATTTTTTTTCTCTCGCAAAATTATACAACATAGAGTATCGGAGTACTAAGTTCAGGTAAAGGTTTGCAGAAAATCCAGTTTGCCTCGCGATGCTCGCTCGCTGTAATTAGTGTTTAATTAACTCCGTGGGACAACAAAAGTTTCTTAATTTTTATCTCTCTCCTTTATGAGAACAAAAAGAGATAATTTTCTGTGCCGGTAGTTTCGAAAATTATAATCCGAACACAAGGAGAGCGTATACAGATAAATAATTTTTTTAATTTTTTACGTTCTCTTCGTTCTAGCTTTAATGTATTTACTTTATGAAATTGGCGCAATTCGTAGATATAATAAATTAATAAAGAGAGAGATAGAGAGAGAGGTGGTTCGTGTTTTCTCTCTCTCTCTCTATATATATATATATGTTTAACGCGCGAAATATGTATTAGGGCTAATAGGGCGCGTTTACGTTTCGGCGCGAAATGAATCCATTACCCGATGCACTCACATCGATAATTATTCCAATTTGTAACATACCAGTTTTCTGTGCACGAATTCTCGGGATTTATCGGCTCCCTATAATCATTTTGCTAATCCGCGAATCCGCGGAACGCCTGCGTGCTCGCGAAATCTCGCTGTTTGTGCACACGCATAAACGCACGCGCGCGCTCTTCATAATACTTGGCGCAAAATGCATTTTCACATGAATTACTTCAACGAACAAACCGTAGAAAAGAGACTCTCGAAACCGAAATTACTTTTTTTTTTTTTTGTGATCCCGAATCTATCGGCCGAACGTCACTTGAAATTGCATTTATTTCTACTCGGTCGGGAGTGGCAATAGAATTTTGATATTTTCGTCACGCGATTATTACATACATATATACATACGCGTGTGTGTGTTTTTTTAAATAAATAATAACGCGAAAGAAAGGATTGAAACAAACAATAGAGCACGCACTGAATAACGATGTGAAACATCGAAACAAAATAATGACAAAAAACAAGAAGCAAGAGTTGGAGAGCTTTTAAGGTGTCATTCAAATTTATAGACATTCCAAAAAAAACGGAGTGGGAGGAAGGGATCACCGAGAATAGATACATTGTTAGCGATGTTACATAAATGGCGCGCGGCAATATATATATATATATATTTTTTTTTTTCTTCGGATTTACCTATTCTCACCGTTTCATCTATCTTTCACGTCGCGGAAAAGAGAAGTTCGCTCTTCCGTCCGTGGATACTAACGACATGTATATTCGATATCGCGTAATATGTAATATATTTTTCCGAGAGAACGAAAATCCATCGGAATGAATTTCCTTTGCGAATACATTAATTATCGCGAATAACAAAGCTCTTTTGTATTATCCGCTTTGTTCTTTCGCAAGGTATGTAAGTCGCGCGGGATACGTATTTTTCAATATTTGTGTCGGAAACAAATATATCTCGCACGAAATATATTATATTGTTACATTGATACCCGAAGAGAGATATCGAATAATAATTGCATCGATAGCAAGATTTCATGAATGATTTATGAGATTCTCCCTCACTCGTTTCATGTAAAACATCGTGAAACGTAGGTAGGCACGGAAAATATGCCGAAATAAGAAACTGCAGACTGCTGACAGCAGCGATAACGATAGCGTGACAGTGCTATATTTATGCACTTTATTCCCTTCGGTCGACCGAAGTAATCGGTAAAAGCCCGGCGGAAAGTATACAGACACACGAGCGTTATATCGTCGAATTTTATTTCACGAGAACGAAAATACAACGGCGTCATTTTTACTATATTAATAATTGACGCGTGTGTTATAAAATAAATGAATAATGTAACATTTATTAATTGTATACAACAGAATTATGCGTCAAATTTCTCTTGGCGAATAAAACAAAGAAAAAAAGTGCGACGAAATAATTTACAGATATCGGCAGTTTCCACGCGTTTCATTATATAGCGTCACGCGATTATTAACAACACGTTTGACGCGGTTTGTATTCAATGCCATTTGTTTGTTCGATAACACTCGACTGCGATCACTCGGCGATCAAAGATCGTCCGAGTGCCTGTTTGTAGCGCGCGCGCGTGTAACAGCGGGATGTATCCATTCGCTTAATTGACCGGAAACGCGAAAAGAGAAACGCGACAATTCGTGATGTCGCCCAGCTGCTCGTTTATTTACGGCAGAACGCAGCGAGACGGAGTTAAAGACGCGAAAAATAAAGATGAGAGCGCGGATGACGGCAAAACGCGCGCGCGCGCGCGACGTTGTTGTTGCCAGAGATGAGAAACGGACGTTGGCGACTGCTGTCGCTCGTCTTTTCGCGACGTGAATATTGAAGGACGCGAAATGCAAAGGAGAAACGAGACGCGATAGAACGCGAGAGAAAAAAAAATCGAATTTTAATGTCAATGCGCAAAGTGCATCTTCATCGCCTGTCTCCTGATGATAAAACATGTAAAGTAGATAGAGAGAGAGAAAGAGAGAGAGAGGGAAGGAAAGAGAGAAAAAAAGAATGACAAGTCTGAAAGACAATTACAAAAATTTTCTGAAACAAAAGCAATTTTTTTGTTTTTTTTTAACAAGAAATATAAAAAAAACTACTGTTCAAACGGTGTGTGCTATCGCGCGACTTGTTATTTTTGCGTGATTGCTGGGAAACCAGAACATCTCTCACGAGTAACGATGACGTTACTCGATCAATCACACTCGATCATCGACATCGGATCTACGGAGTCACGAAAACGACCTAGATACATCAGATCGTCGCGCGCGATCAAGGTTCTTTTCTCATACATGAAAGTATAATAATGCACTTCGTAGAGTACCCGTGTATAAATTTCTGAAATAAGAATCTTCTCTTTCAAATTTTTCTCCTTATTTTTCCGAGCGAGACGTTCGCGCGTTTTCTCTTCCGTTTTCTATTATAAGTTCCGGTTCTTCTCTCTCTCTCTCTCTCTCTTTCTCGTTGTTGCGCCCGGGGCGCTCTTTCACTCGAACGTTTGTTTCGTCGCGCACGTCGTCAATGTATCAACGTTGAATGTTCAAACGGAACGCAGGTTCGTGCGTTTGAAATAAGTACCGCGCGTGCGATCGGGGTGCGAGAGCGGAATCATTTTTCATGTCTCGTCGCGCGTCTCTACTCGCGAGTTAATAAACCGGAGACTGAAAAAAAGAAGCCGAAAGAAGTCCGGAAGCTGATTATGTATTCAAGTGTCTTCTGTAAAAAACGGTTAATTTTCTTCTCGCTTCACCTTCGCGCGCCGGGATACGATGGTGAAAAGTGAAATAAGACGACGTTCCGGCGGGGAATATTCATCCCCGAGAGCGAACGCTCATTCAGCGACGTGATTATTTTCACCAACGTGTGACCGCTTATATCACAGGCTTATATCACGACCGACCCCCGGCAAAACTATATGGCTATGAAAATCATTCCCGAAGGGTTTTCAGACCCGTGTGCGTTTTAATAGACGCGCTAATCATCGATTTTGTTACTAAAATAATTCGACCCGAATATAGATTACGGGGTGTAACTACCTTGCGTTGTGACGTCGTTTCGTCAACGCAAATATAGTTTGCTGTTGCAGCAGCAATCGCGCTCCCACGTGTCGCGTGGAAGAGGTGCCGAGAATTATATTCTCGACTATATCGGTGAAATTATGCGGAAATGATCGGGAAAACGCTAGACGAGGTTAATATTCGTTCCCGACGACGAATTTATATTGTAGAAATAATTATTGGATATGCAAATAATATATATAAACATAACAAAACGTTTTAAGTAAATTTTTAAGATGTTAAATATCAGAGTTTTTAAACATCGACGATTCTTCTCTCTCTCTGTGTGTTGATTCCACGTGCAATATAAATACTTTACACAGTATAAATACTTCGTTACAAGTTATTTCTTCAATAAATGTCAGGTCGTTGGGTCGGTTATTTCTCGTATATTTTTAGCACATCCCAGTTTCGAGGTGTTAATTTCACACTGTTGTAGAAACAACGCGCAAACGTACGGAATAGTAAAAAGAAGAAAAAAAATAATAATAATCAAGTAACTGTCGTGAGAGCGGTCTCGTGAGCTCGGGTCCGCACACAAGCGCGACTCGACGAGTATATAGAGAAGGCACACGCCCCTGCGAGTTTTTGGCCTTCCTTACCCTCTTCCTTCTTTCAAAACTGATTTCCACGATAATAAGCATGCAAAAGAGCCTTATTTCACGGGGCCAGACTAGGTTAGCGTTTATGCGCTTTATACGCCGCACAAAGTTGATCGTGGTGAGACGCACAGCAAAGACGTGTATGTGTGTGTTTGTGTGTGTGTTCCGGGAAGGAAAAGGCGAAAAGCTTTGTCGAGCACGCTGTCGCGGCTGCGTCGAGGGATTTTGTTGGATAACTAGCGACGAAGAGGCTAGACCGAAGTGCTTACGCTCTTACGCTCAAATCACAGCGGGGAGCGGCAATGAGGTTAACAAAAGAAAAAAGAAAAAAAAGAGAGAAATCCGGTGAAGAGACTCCGTCCTGTCGTATTTTCATCCCGCGAGCGCGAAATTAGCATCGATTTCCGAAGAGCCAAGAACCGCTCGCGGGAAAATGCTATTAGTAAATCGCGCGTATGTGACGCGGAGATAAATTGAGAAATTCTCACATTGACGCTTCGAACAAACATGTTTTATTATTAGTGTCATTATTTTTGATCCGAAAAATCGAAGGGGGATCTTCTCTTTTCGGATCGAGCAAAAACGCATAGCGTAAATTTATATCATCGCGAAAATTAACCCAGTTGCGCGCAATTTTGGGTACGATAAATTTTCGCGTCGCGAGAGAGAGAGAGAGAGAGAGTGTGTGTAATGCGGAAACTGATTATACAAATTAAGTGGTAATTAACGCGCGCTGTGTGCACACGCTTGTTGCACCTGGGCGCGCGCGCGTGCGAAATAATTTTCACGCGCGTACATGTGTTGCATTTCCGGAAAGCGATGATACACCGCGCGAAAGCGGAACCGCAAAGACGGATACGACGATTGAAAGCAGGGAGAAAATGGGGAGAGAGAGAGAGAGAGAGAACCAGACAGAATATACCGCACACACTACAATGGCTCTTCGCGAAAGTCATTTCGCGACGGAAATGTTCGTTTGTGCGCGTTCGCTTTTACCGTTTCCACGTTGAAAGGACACAATACACGCGCCGCGCGTATGTTTGCACGGGAAATTTTATTTCGTCGCTTGCACTTACAGTGTGTACGTGTGTGTGTGTGTGTGTGTTTGCGTGTCGCGCGGATTAACAATCCCGCGAGATATCGTACGTCTTTTCAGCGGGACGGAACGAACGCGAAGAATTAAGGACGCGCGACTCTCGTATCGTTAATGGGCTATTCCAACGACGATTGACCTTTAATCTTCGTCTTAATCGTTCTCCGTGCGCGTTTTTCTACGAAATGGATAAAAACGCGCGTTCACCGCGATGCAATGAGCTTTGTGTTGATCGTCACGTAATTATGAAACTCGCGGATTTTATTTCCCAGACGTTCACTCTTGAACATCTTCAGAGAGAACTCATTTCGCGAAGCTCCGTAGGTCATTTTCGAGTTCGGCACACAAAAACACACACACACACACATACGTAAGAACCTCACTTTCTTGGTTTCGCCAACTTTTATAATGACCGTGCGCTTGCGCGCATGTTTAATTAGAAATCTCGAAAGCGCTCGACATCCGAAAGTTTCGGCGTCTAAGACTCTAAGAGTTCGCATCGCTAGTGTCGTTTGTTTGATTTACATTTCAAAATTGTTGATTTATTTATTTTCAATGAGAGAGATCGAAATCGAGGTAAAACACGAGATGAAAAGTCCGGAAAGTTTCGTTATAAAATACGCGGAGTAGTAATTTCGCGTTCGTTCTGATGAAAAACCGATCGCCGGTAGAGGAGATGTGTGGAAAAATCGACTCTTCTCGCTTAGCGACGATGCGCTTTTTACTCGCCCGTCGCTTTTAATGCGCGCACTCGATGCGCTTTTTTTCCGATTCGCGGAATCGACAGAGGAATTATATTTCATTGGTGTGTGTTTGGTTTTTATTATAAATTTAAACATCAAACACTTAATCAAAAGCTGCTTCGGTCACGTGGAAAAATAAATACATTTCTCTCTTACGCGAATTTACAGAAGATCGTTTCGTTTCTGGTGAATTCTGCGAACGAATATTTTACATAATTAAGATTAAAAGTGGATTCTCGTCAGGTTTTCCTGAAGGGGAAAATGTGCTTTTGTTATATATCTGAGAGATTCTGTCACGCGCGCAACGCACACGTGCAGATATTTGGGGGCGAAAATCGTTATATAAATACTTTTCTCCGAGAGAACACGCGCGTTATTATACTTAAAAAGAAAGTCACGTGTTTGGTCACATATTTTACGTCTTGAAACAGCTCTACGGTATAATATGCAAACGTGCAGAGTACGTGTACGACAAACCGCAACGGGGCGCTAAATTCCTATTTGAGTTACGTTTAAGTGAGTTACGTTTTTGTTTTTTTTTGTTTTGTTTTCCTATAAAGTTACGTCATTTCGTTCTCTTTTTCGAGCAAAACTTAATCAATTTTTTTCAATTAACACAATGGAAAACGACATTTTATGTATCAAAAAGCACGGTAGTCTTTAAAAACGTAACTAAAGTCACAGAACTTTAGTCACGTATTGTTTTTTTCTCTCCTCCCTGTAACGTGTTGTTTTTCTACTTTTCTCTCTTTATTTTTCGAGATTGATGTTCAAACATGCGTTATTTCTGACACCTCTCATACATGTATTATACGGCGTATTATATTTCATAATATACGCATTTACGCACACTGTACGCGAGTGATGATAAAATAAATGAAATTTAATCTTCGCAATTAATATTAATTCATTTGAAAAATCAAAGTGAAGTGAAATTTTCAACGTTCAACGCGAATGGGAAAAAAAAAAAAAAAAACTCGACGATGTCTCGTAGTAACGATATTTATGAGATTAAGATTAAAAATCTGTTTTATCATACGAAACGCGTTGCCGTGAAAAGAGTTAATGAAGGACCCAGAAACACACGAATGAACGTGTGAATAATTTAAAATCAGCAAGGGAAAAGTCTCGAGTAGCAGAGATAGATATATATACATTTCCAAGTTTCATCGGTCCGCAAGTGGCGTTTCGCTAAGAGTTCCGCATTATTCAACGCTCGGGAAGAACTCGGGAGAACTTTAAGATCACAGAATGAGAGAAAAAAACAAAAGAGAGAAAAAATATGCGTGTGACGAGAATTCCGATACACGGAGATGGAATATCTCCTCGTCCGGCTAATAGAGCGTGGAAACGAATTCCGCGTTCGATTAATTGGCACGAGCGGCGCAACGCGCCGTATAACGGAAGTTACAGACGGGAAGACTCTTGTTCCGATCTCTGTGTTTGTGAATTAATCGTGGCTTTTCGCAAGAGCTCGCGTCGCCGTAGTTTTTCTCTTTTACCGTAGGTACTACAGATCGGATTAGGAGAGAGCGGTGTTCATTGTTGATTTTTTTTTGCCTCAACCCGGCAAATTGGCAAGTCGTCAATAAATCGCATTCAATCGAGGAGGCCGCGTTGTTCATTAGCGTCTCATCCTCGAGGAACAAACGGTGAGCTTTTTTGTCGCGCGCAACAGCTAGCTGATTAGCAACTTTTAACGAGACGTCGAGGATGACGGGAATTGAATACAAGAAGAGACTTCCTTTACCGTCGTGCCGAGTTCATTCGACACGTTTCGCGTGCCAAGTTTATTGCGCGGCGAGAAAACGCAATATTCGAATAATTGACAAATTTCCACGCGGTTACGATAAACTTTTGATTTTTTTTTCAACTTTGATCATTTCGAGAGATAAGTAATTACTTATTATTTTTTAATTAATTATAACAGTTATCGAGAAATACGCGTGCGGCTTGAAGTTAAATTTAAGATTTGCTAGAAATAAAAACGATAAAGATGATGTTTTTATGTCGAACAAAGATCATGTTTTATTCGATTCAGCGACAAATGATTAACAATCTTTTGCCATATCGCGTTACCCATCGATGTACTTTTGCGTAATTACACGATACTGTGTAATCGGATCGACTTGGATCGTTACGACCTCGAGTTTCTTCATAAAATCACGACTCCGTCCGCGAATTTCAAAGAAACAAAGGCAGTCGTTGCCGATGGAAGAGATAAAAGGCAGACGAAGTAAAACGACTCGTCGTCGTTGTCGTCGTCGACGGTGAAAGAACGACGTTCTTCACAAAAGAAACAACAGTGAGATTATTTTATTTCCTTCTATAAAAGCCGGACAACTATGTAACTTAATTACGACAAAAACACGAAAGGGAAAAGAAGACTTTAATGGATCAAAGTCTCGGAAGATATATCGTAATTAATGTTGCTTAATAATTTGTGTTCAAGTTCGGTGCAATAGGAAATGCGCAAAATTCAGATAATTCGAAGTTGGCATCGATGAAACGCACACATGCACCGTTGTGTTCGCGAAATTGCAAAATTAATAACTATTTTGAACAAATTCGATTATATAAACTATCGTTTATTTGTTTATTATGTTTAGGAATTTTTAATGACACACTAGCACAACACAGGGCTACGCGCACGCTGTTGTTGTTTTTATTTTAATGTATCGTGCCAGTGAACACAACTTGTCATCGCGATGATGTGTGACAGCTAGTATGTCTTACAAATAATATAATACATATAATATACATATGAGAGATGTTCAAAATAACGCATGAAAATAAAACTCAAAAAATAAGAAGAGAGAGGAGAAGAAAAACAATACGTGACTAAAGTCACATGTCTTTAAAAACGTGACTAACGTAAGGTCACGTAACAGGAAAAAAAGTAAAAAAGAGAATATTATATATATTATATATACTATTCTATATCTATATATAATATCTATATATAATATATATATGTATATACATATATTTATTATTATATTATATATATATATATACTATAATTACATGATCAAAGTCAGTAACCCCGCCGCGGTCGCGCGACCGAGATCAGTGACCCACCCCCTCCACCCAAGGTCGCGCGGCCGAGGTCAGTGACCCAGCCAAGGCCGCGCGGCCGAGGTCAGTGACCCCGCCAAGGCCGCGCGGCCGGGTCAGTGACCGCCCCCCTCCCCCCAAGATCGCGCGGCCGAGGTCAGTGACACCGCCGTAATATATATAGTATAATGCATATAATACAATATAAGATATACTATTATAAATATATAATAAAGTATATATATATATTTATATTATATAATATTAATTTATATATAATTAATTTATATTATATAATATTAATTTATATATAATTAATTTATATTATATAATATTAATTTATATATAATTAATTTATATTATATAATATTATATATAATATTTGTATATATATAATATATATAAAATATATAATATATATATTTAGTCACGTGGTGTTTTTTCTCTTCTCCCTGTCATGTGACTTTACAAAACGCAAGAATAGTTTTGTTTTTTTAGTGTTTCGTCTGAAACTAATGGGGCTAAAACAAAAGTGATCGGTTCAGTCGTTCTTGAGTAATTTCCATGAAAAGTTTCTCACTTTTCAATCGCATGAATTTCGCGTATAAGAGGCACTTCCGTGCGTTTTGATATGTACGACATTAATCGAGAAACACATCTTAGAAATCACATCCAATCAGCGTCGAGATAAAAGTGGCAACATTCAATATCGAGAGAATCGATTATGATTAGTTACACACGCTGTTTCTAGTTGGATATTTTTGTTTGTAATTTTTATACTAGTCGTTAGATTAGTTGATTGAGTTAATCTAATCGTTCCTGTTTGTGTTAGTTATATTTTTATAAGTAAGCTAAATGTTTCTCTCCATGCAACATTTTTTTAGCCTTGTTTCACTTAAATTTTCGCGATGTAACAAGTCGTCTGCGCCGCTTGTTTCGCAACTTTGTTATTTTTTGCGGCCAAGCTGCTATTATTACTGTTATTATTATTACTACAAGCTACAGAAATTGCGCAAGAAAGGCGTGTATATGTTCAACTAAAAAAAATCTCTGTCGCAGAAAAAGGAATCGTAAATGCGACGGAAGAGAACGCCGGCGCAAGCGCCTCTTTCTTTCTCAGTAGTAAAAACGCGCGTATGCACGACCGAGCTGCACTCGCGGGCTCGAGTAGTAGAAATCCGAATGTGCAGCGACAAGTCGCGGCAGTTTGTGCGCTTCCCGCTCATCTCGCTCTCTCTCTCTCTCTCTTTTCTCGTAGTTCTCGGTGTTTAACTTTCCCAGTCGTCGGTGAGGGTTTTTCCGTTGGTTCTTTTACACAAAACTCTTTTTCCCTTCCCGTGTTAAATAATACAAATTCGAATATATTCTCTATTTTGTTGTATATTTCGCTTGTAAAAGATTGAAATATTTTTTTTTTTGTCAGGTACGACGTATTTCTCGCTCGCGTCACACAATTTGGCGCAACGAGAAACGCGTTTTTATTTAAAATTCGCGGCGATTGTGTGTCGCGAAGAAGAATTTTTAGCGACTACGATAAAAAGCTGTGAACTCAATGCGACGGAAAACTCGCTCGAGCGAAGAAAAATATCGGAAGAGAAAGAGAGAGAGAGAGAGAGAGAGAGAGAGAGAGAGAGAGGAAGCGAGAGTACGCGGGGGATGTATAAATCGTGAAACTCAATTGGTGTTCAAAAGAGGGAAGGGGAGGATTTTCCATTTCTCGGGCACAGGAACAGGAAATATGATTGAACGAGAAAAACCTCGTGAAAACTGTACGGAGAGTTACATGCATATTCGACCGGCAAAACCGTGTTCGTATAGCCGCTCTGATTTTATTCACGAGTTTTCCGAACGACCCGATAATTGGGTACAATCCGCCGCAATATATATATGTGTAGGAAAATTTCCGCCAATTTCCGCGGATGTCTTCGGCGTCGTTATTATTATACGCGAGACACGTCAATGGGCGCGCCATTGTGCCAAAGTTATTACGGACGAGGAGCGATGAAAAATGAGATATCGTTCAATGCCACTTGGTTCGTCGAGAAGACAAATTCAGTGAGCTGTTAACGTAAAAAGTGTAGCAAAGTAGACAATATAAGAGTCATCGATGCAAAATTCTCTCCGGACACAAATGACACAACAAATTCTATTGTTAGTTCTTGAATTTATTATTTAACAAAATTAAAAAATAATAACACGAACAGAATATTTTTTTTCTTCAAATATCCGTGAAAGTGTGATCGGATGTGATCGAAAAAAACTACAGCGTGTTTAACTTCTGTGAGAACATTTTTCTATATTTTTTCTTGCGCATTGTTTGCACGCGTTCAAAAATTAAATTTCGTTCTCATTCGAAAATTTCTACGGCAGCAATAGTGCGGCTGCCTTTGCTCGGGGTTCATGCGAGTAATGCGCAATTACCGCGGTCCCTCTCGTTGCACATGAAACCTGTTCCCGATGTAGTTTGCAAGGCAACCCCAACTGATTACGCGAAAGGCTTCTTTCTTTTCCGCGCGGGCTTTTTAGACTCACCCGCGGGAGATTCAACCTCCATTATTTCGACTATCTCTTCTCCTTTCACCGATCCCTGCGGACTTGAACGTACACACACATACACACACATACACATGTATATACATACATATGTAGGAGCAGTTCATTTATCCGACATGCAATATTCAACGAGACCTGAAATTCTCTCTCGAATTTGCAAACGTCCGAGATACCTTACCGCGGAGTAATGCGAGGGCTATCCGAAGCCTGTAACCGTCCGAATAATTGAACACACCTGTTGGTCGTGTGTGTGTGTGTGTACGTGTGTACCTCGACTCAACTTCTCCTAATTGAAGGAGATAATTGAAATCGAAGAAGATAAGATGTCCGGAGATATAGCGGTCCAAAAATTTTTTGATATCTCGGACGGAAATTTCAAAAGGGGATGTGTCTCACCCTGGCACATCCTACAGGTGGTTGCGAATAAATTCGTTCGCAGAAGATTACAAGCAAGTGTTACACGATCATCCGGAGCGATATTCTCCGCGCAGGATCCCCTTTGAAGATTTACATAGGACGGAAAGTCGGCCGACCCTTCGCAAGGGGCGGGTTGGCGAACAGTCTACGAAGATAGATCAAAGAGCCGACGCGCGCGAGGTACACCGAGCCACCGTGTACAAGGTGTTTCGATAATAACCTCGACGATGCTAGGGTTTCATTAGACAAGAAGCCGCCTCTGCACGAGAGCAACACCGGCGGGAGGGGGAAAGTGACGCTTGTATGCGGCTCACATACGAGTTTATTGCCGACCTCTTCGAGAAACTCGGCTAACTCAATGAACCGTTCCCTTTGAGCAGGACGAGCCTTTTTGCCTTTCGACGAAATCCTCCGGTTCCTCAAAGAACCTCGCGCGAGAAATTTAACGTCGCGTTTTCGTTTCGAGCGAGCCACGTGCCTCGACTTTAGCTGCTGATGATTGCCCGATCACTCTCAGATTACTGCATAGCTGATATATAATCCTTTAACCTTTCTCTTGTCGCGTTGTCGACAACGTCTCGTGTATCCATTGGTTCTGTCGTTTATAAGAATTGAGTGTGTAATTTTCCAATAACGTGGCAAAAATAAAATAAATAAAAAAAAATAAAATAAAATCACGCAGTTTAGCGACACATTTCGTGATACATTTGCAGAGAGAAACAGACAGTTGAGAAATATTCCTTATATATCGCGGTTGTTTTAAAAATGAAAACTTCGCTGTTATCTCGCGGCTATATTTTTTTCCCCGTTCGCAAGATATTAGCGTAGCACAAATTGAACGGAATCTCGATTCAAACTATCTCGCGAACTCGACATTATAAAGAGGAAAATAGGAGTTTTGGTGATTTTATCATTTTCCGCGTTATATGTGCCGAGTTTTATGCGCGCGCGCGCGCGCGTGTTCATTTGCCAAAGACAAAACTCGAGATCCGTTGATGGACACGTGCCTGCGTTGTGTTGCACGTCCTAGTAACAAATTTCCTCGTGGTCTATAAATATACGAGCGCGAGTTTCGTGTGTGCCGCGATAAGTAACTGCTGCACAAACTTATTTGAATACTGACTACAGTGTGA
Organism: Pseudomyrmex gracilis; assembly: GCF_002006095.1. NCBI lineage: Eukaryota > Metazoa > Arthropoda > Insecta > Hymenoptera > Formicidae > Pseudomyrmex > Pseudomyrmex gracilis. Next base: position 167,678 of record NW_018020748.1, read on the forward strand.
TTCTCACACCTCTTTTTCTCTTTCTCGCATTTTGTTTCTCTCTCTTTCTCTCTCTCTCTCTCTCTTATCGCGCCGCGATGTTTTTTTCGTTTCTGTCGAAGTCCGGCAAGTCATCGATTTTCGTCGTCGACAAAAGCCACCACCGCTCACTTAAATGGCCGTGGTCTCGTCACCACGGCGTGAAAAAGAAAGTGAGGGTTGCCGCTAATCCTCCTCCGTACTTTCACATTGTGCTTATTGGATCGTGTAACGAGAGAGAGAGAAAGAGATAGAGAGAGAGAGAACGTTAGGGCACGACGGTCTAAAAATAAGGGCGATGTCAGTTGGTGGCTGAACCCTCGTGAGAAATATTTATCGAGAAGCGAGGCGGACCCTGCCGCGCGCTTCCTATTCAAACTTCCTGCGCGCTTTGTGGCGTCGACAGTTAATCTTATAAATGCGTAAAGAGTTCTGTGAAAAAAAAAAAAAAATAAATAAACGAGACGAAAGACAAATTACAGGTTCAGAGTACAGTCATAAGTAAAAAGTACAGACACATCGTTAAATTTTAAATTAACAAAGTCTTTACTCGTCGATCGCTCGGGAAGAGTCATCTCTTTTCCAATATTTGTGCGAAATTAGTTCGACAAAAACGTCACTTTGGAACATTTATTACCTCACACGTGTCCTTGTTTACTTGGCTCTTTTTATTAGTTTCTTTTTGTTAGTTTCACCCTCTGTCAGAGTTCGCAAATATTTCGAACAGAAATACGCGCGCGACGTATTGAAAAAATATGTATATTATAAAAATAATATACAGGGTGTTTCAGAACTATGGGATCAAACTTCTAGGGGTTATTCAGTGCAACAGTAGAAAACATTTGAGTATAGGGACCCATGTCCGGAAAAGTGTCACTACCGCACTACGGCCCTAAGAC
>NW_018020748.1:168739-218846 GCF_002006095.1 Pseudomyrmex gracilis
GTCTTTCTAAATTTTAACGCGTCTTAGGGCCGTAGTGCGGTAGTGACACTTTTCCGGACATGGGTCCCTATACTCAAATGTTTTCTACTGTTGCACTGAATAACCCCTAGAAGTTTGATCCCATAGTTCTGAAACACCCTGTATATATATATATATGATATATGTGTATAAGAATAACATATGTGTTGTATATATATGCAAACGTGCCCCGGATGGTGCATACATATTGCGCGTGCATCGGCAGCGACTGCACGTGCAACGCATTTGTTCTACGCTATCGGATGTTCTCACCACCATACCAGATAAAACGAGGAACGGACGTGAATATAACGCCGCGGGATGAATTACAAAGTCATTCACACGGAAGCGGACGTTCGTCGATTGCGAACCGTGCTTGCATCTGGCAGAGTCTGCCCGAAGGGCGGCTCTCTTCTCTTCAGCCGCCGTAGCTAAATTGACTCTGATGCGCAAACGTGATGCTTGCGTAAGAGGTGAAATAAAAATCTCGTCACACAATGCGTAACAACCGCCGCGCTTTTCATCCCGAAACCAAATAAGCCCTTCAAACGACCGTGATAGTGACAAGCGGATTTTCGTTTCAAAGCGACAAAAGAAATTGAAAATGTTATTTGTGCCGCGAAAGAACGCGCGCAAAAAACCTCACACAATACTTAAATTGCAAATTGTTTCGATAGTTTGCGCTCACTTGTGTGTGTGTGTGTGTGTGTGTATGTATATTAATTAATTAACAGAGTTTAATTTTTTTTTTTTTTATTTATTTAATTTCGGATTTTTTTCAAAGAAAAAAAACCTGACGTGTTTATTCGCGAAAACAAAAGCGATATATATAATTGTCACGTGCGCTATGATAAAGAGCAAAAGTGAAGCGTCGATTTGTCGATTTATTTCTAACGCGTGGTTCGCCACGTTATGTATGTAAAGAAGGCGGGACCGTGGAGTTTCAGAAACGTAACATAATATATTGTAATGTTTATTAAAGATTATAATATTTACATACGCATATATAGCATTATGATATTATATCAAATTAGCACTTTAATTTTGCGTCTCTCTCGCCGAAGTAATCTCTTTTGTTACTTCATTAACGCTTTTTCCATCTTTCATCCTCTCGTTTGTGCGCTTTTTCTTTTTTAATCCTCCTTCTTCCACTTTGCTCTGATCCAGTATTAAACTTTCCCCGGCGTTCGTCTTCTTCTTTTCCATCTGACCCCTCAGCTTACAGCCACTGATCCGGCATTAAAGCTCTCTTTTCTTTTTCTACTTTTCTTCTTCAAGCGGGTCTCATTCCCAATCCTTGTACTATGTGACGACGCTTGTAATCATTTCGTTTGTTGAGGGACGTCAATGAATACGCAATTACCTACAGTTTCGTCGTTCGCGATATCCCAAAAGATATTTATATACACATAAATAAGATATCGAGGGATATATGTATGTATATATATATATATATGCAAATATTTTTACCTCTCCTTCTCCGTTTCATGAGACAGAAGAAATTACATTTTTCAAGATAAATAACGGCAAGAAATATCTCCGAGTAAACTGTGCTCGCTCTTTTATGCAAAGCAAATTAAAAGCAACGAGTTACCGAGGTGCTCTCTTTATGAAATACATAACTTTAAAATACAGATCATATTTATATCCCGTTCGTTTTGTACATGGATACATAGATTGTGTATTTTCCTGCAGAAAAGAGATATTTTCTGTAAAATCGTTCAGAAATATCTGACAGATATCGCTTTTACGCTTGACATTTTCAAATGTTATTTATTTTATAGTCGTTTTATTTATATTCTATTATTGAGAATCTAAAAAATAAAAATAATTTTATATTTATTCTTTATTTAGAATTCTCTTTTTTTCTCTCTTCTCTCTCTCTCTCTCTCTCTCTCTCTCACTCTTTCTCTCGTAATGGTCGTAAGCGTATGCAAAGGGACCAACTAAAGTGCCATTCCGAAGCAAATACCCGCCGGATTCGCTTGTTACCGGAGTTCAACACTGTAAAGATTTTATATTTCCATTTCAGCTGCTAAGTTCGATCGTCGTGGTTGGCGGGACAAACGTAGCCGGCGCATTGACGCATCACCCACGGGAATTGGCGCAAAGACAAGCGTTCCTCGAAACTCGGCAATGCGTCGAGGCACGTCTGACCACACAACGGGAGAATCAGCAACAGGTACGTCGCTGCGTTCGCGACATTTGCGCACAGGTGTGTAACTTACATCGACGATCTCTCTCAGTGTCGAGACAATCACTCAAAAAGCGAGTTTCTAAATATAATGCTAAAATTAAAAACTTAACAACAACACTACAAACCGCGTTTTAATTAAAGAAAGTAACTTCCGATTTATTTACAGAAGAGTGACTCGAAACCAGTTTACCGAATCAATTTCGATAAAATACAGAGAGGAAAAAATTTAATTTAAACTTTAATGAATGAAAGATACGGGAACAAAAAGACAACAAAAGAAAGATTAAGAAAATTGAAGATTAACTTAGAAGACGATGTTCGCATTTATTGATTTAAAGAAGAAAATAATTTTATTAACCGTAATATAGAAGTGAAAGAGAAAGAGAGAAAGGGAGAGAGAGAGAGAGAAAGAGGAAGATGTTGTCATGTTTGGAGAATGCTGTCAATTCGTGCGAGAAATCTAGTTTAAAACAAGCGTCAATAATCATTTAATCGACGTCGATAAAGCCGCGTCACGCGGAAATAGCGATCATTATATCATTTCCCGTGGCGCATTATCCGGAATCTCGAGTAATTGACGTCTTTGTTAATTATTAATGATCCCATCAGTGTTCATGTAAACCGCAGCGCGGTGGCATGTTAGTACACCGAGGATACCCAAGGCTTGTACGGGCGTTCTATATTTCACGTAACCGCGAAACCGCCGATAAAGTGAGATCGACGATAAAGTGTACGTACACGTTCTTACAAAAATTCATACTTTACAGAAATCGATGTGCGGGCGATGTTTAAGGATAAAGAAAAATATGCGCAAAAAAGTTTATTTTTGCGCGAGAATATTTTACCGAAAATTTTTGTGTTTTAAATTTCGCACAGCTTCAATTTTTTTTTTTTATTTTTAATGTGCTGCTTCTTAATAAAGCTCGCGTTGCAATATTTTTCGGGAATCGTGGATTATGAATAAGAAGCGTTTTCAATAGACGTAAAAGAAAAAACAAAAAAAAATGAACCACGAAGAATCGATTTCTTTGAACCGTAATAGCTTTCTTCTATAAAGCTTGCGATATGACATAATATATGGCGCGATTCTCATATTGGACGGTATTATTAAACGAAAAAAGAGAGAGAGAGAGAGAAAGAAACGGTTATGTGGAAAAAATGTCGTATATCAAAAATCACACGACAGCGAAGATTTCGGCTTCGGGACATTTTAGTGAATTTTTTTCTTTTTTAGTGGATTATTTTGCGCGAAGAAAAATCCACTAAGGCAGCGCGTTTCTAAAAATACGTTAGACGTCGGCAATATGTATGTATATGTATCAGCGACACGATATATCCGTCGCCGAATTCAATCAACTACGGGATTCGCGAATAAAAAAAAAAAAAAAAAACGCGCCGCCGCGCGGCTAAATCCGACTGTATTATCTCGTTGTCGTATACCTGTATGCGATTAGAAATCTCGTCTCCCCGCACAAAGAAGAGACGCGGAGAAAGACGATAACGAGCAATTCGGTTCTCGGCTTTCGCTTCGAGACTTCGAAAGGATTCGCGAAATGGAACGGTCTCAGAAACCGCGACTCTTGTCAGCGCTGAGAATTCTCGGCGACTCTGCGTGAAATGAAGTTTATCGCATGGAAAATTTCATATCAGACAAGACAGATTATTTGTTGCTCTCTTTATATAAGAGCTTTCTTTTCACAATTGTCCGTTTTTCTCGTTTCTCTTTCTCGTTTTGCGAGAGATGACCGGGAACATTTATTAAAGAAATAAATATCGAACATATGTAACAATTCTCACAATTAAGCGTTAAGTATTGATTAAGTTTTAAATGTTCTTTTAAAATATATTTGATTAAAATATAATAATAAATTAAAATATAGTAATTATCAGAGACTTTAACTTTAACGTAACTTTGTTATAATTATAAAAAATAACATAGATACTTTGTAGTAAATTATTTCTTTAATAAATATGTGCGGCTAGAGGCGATACTTGTTCGATCATTGGAACATTTATTTGAATAGCGCAAATAAATTCCTCGTTTGCAGAAAAACTAGATGTGCATTCCGTGCGTTTGAGGCGAAGTTTAATGAGCACTGGCGTAACGAAATTGTATAACTATTCTCTCTCTGTCTCTCTTTTTTGAGAGGATTTTATTTAATTTCCTCTTTGACACAAAAAATGCGCGCAAACAGTTTTTATTTAAAAAAAAAAAAAAAAAAAAAAAAAAAAAAAAACACCTAATATCATACGAAGCATGTAAAACGACATTGCGGAGAATATTATTTTATTATTTCACAACAAATCTCACGTCTTCTTGAATAAATTCGAGTTTCGCGCAGTTGACTGCTTTATATGTGCTAATAAAACAACACCCGAAGTGTCGCAAAAACCAACCGGTCGTTAGGCGCACATTGAAACAATACGCGGCACGCGCATTCAAAAGCTCGCGAATCGCGCCGATGGCGGAAGTGAACAAAAGGCCTCGGTGAATTTACTTTCTGCGAAACACGTGTTGTCCAACAGCCGAAAAATAATGAACGAACTGTTTGACGAAGCGCGTGAACTTTTAAAATAAAATTGAGCGCTCGATTGTACATCAACTGTTTGTTTAGCGCGCGGACATGTATATTTTTGGACGAATTTTTTTTGTCAAAGCTCCGCTTCTCCTCCGAGCTAAAGATGAAAGAAAAGGAAAAGCGAGTTCTGAAGTAGAAACGATTATGCGTTTGTTATCTTATTTTGTTTTTAAACAAATGATCACATTTAACGTTTCTCTAAAAAGAAAAAACTGTGCAACGGTAAACTAATTTAACGGAAAAGCTCCAACACACTGTCATAATCTATTGATTCATTTACTTGATGTTTTTATATTCATATTTGTTTTCATCTCCGCGTTTATTTATTTTAATCATTAATTTTGCATTTGCGTTTATATAAGAGCCGAGGTGTCGATAAGAGCCGAGGTGTCGCAAAACATTCTCACGCGACACTCATACGTGTATTATTATTATTATTATTCGATACTTGAACTATACTCGTCAGTTGCGCGTCGGCAAAAGACGATAGCGATCAGAGAATTTCCTGATTGCGGTTGTGTACTTTCGACGTGACGCGAAATAAACGATGAACCGGATAATAATGGCGGTGAAAATCTATTGAGAATCTATTAAAGATAGTGTCTTATCGCGCGCGTCACTCGTACACAACACAAAACCAACCCGTTTATTATTATAGCGTCACGAGATAGAGAGAGAGAGAGCCGAAGCTTCGTTGATCGAGAAATTCGTGACCGTCGCCGCGATATATAACCCTGTCGGCCTATTGTTCGCGCCTTTACTCGCCCGATCAACCCGAAATATAATTGGAAGTCGAGTGTATATGCGCGACGTGTATGTATATCGTTGCCGCACGGGACGTGTTGTACGTGCGTACGCATTTAACAGCGACGCGAACATGCACCGACGCCGATGCTCTATCTCTTCATCTCCGATGAAGCCAAGGATGGTCACCCCACGGCCACTCTCGGGAACGACCCGATAACGTGGACCGTGCTATATTCCCTGCTATGCGGATGCGGCGAGAGTAATGTGTCGCAACATTGCTATTGGATAAACAAGCGCCTTCGCTCGCAGTTGTTGTAATTTTTCGCATAACTCGACGCGCGTTACATTTCCACATTTGTTTTTCCACCGGCACCTAGACACGCAAATGTCATTTTATTTTATTTACTTGGTTTTTATTTTATTTACTTGGTAACTGTATGACGTTAACAGTGTGTGTGTGTGTGTGTGTGTGTGTATAATTTAGAAAGCTTCGGGAAAATTTTCGAGAGTGATTATTCAACTCTCGCTGATTTTAAAAAAATTCTGCCGCTGAGATTTGCGATTTTTGCGCGGACGCGACTATCGATTTTTCACTCTCGCGTTTCTCGTTGGAGAAACCGCGTGCGCTTTGAGTTCTATTCTTGCCCCAGCGTCAGCCCGATGTTATCTCTTCGATGTTTCTAAGTTTTGCGTGTATTTGTTGTTCTCATTTCTTTCCGTTTGTTGTTGTGTTTTTGCTTTTGAACCATGTATTGGCATAGTTGTGTGGGATTTCTTTGCGTTTGCGTTTAAATAAATAAAAAAGAAAAAGGTCAGAGCAACCTTTTTCGATAGGAGCAATTGTTCGAGCATAGTTAGCGGTTAGTCGAGAGACGAGGCTGCGCGATGTGCGTTTATACACGCGGCGATACCAGATTCTAAAAGTACACGACAACTATGCGCCGGAGTATCGACGATACGAAGCTTGTCATCGACTTGTTCGCGCACACTTGAGAAGTTCCCACGATGTTCTTCCACGAGCAGTCACTCCCAAACAAAACGCCGCGCAACGTTACCGCCTTGCCTGTGTAACCGAGGTCGCGCATAGCTCATAGCGATGTACGCGATTTCCCATGGAATATTATCAGCTATCGAAAGGTGTTCGATCTTCCGCTTCAATTTACGGAACCGCGACTTCTGTTCCGTTAATCATGCGCAAAACTTACGTCGCGACGTATACGTTGTACTTTTCGTGAAATTCGGAATTTCGCGATAATCTCCGAAAGGCGCTACCAAGATAAAGGTACCCTCCCTCAATGACCGAGTCACCGGAAGGAAATAACTATAGCGAAGTATTTATGTAACATGTAAAGTTAGAAACACTAATGATTAAACAAACCACATCTTAAAACAAACAAGGTTGAGAGAATTGTTTAATATTTAAATACTAATTATTTCTCACTATTATTTACGTAACAATTAAGTTCTCCGAGACATTTGTATTCACGAACAAGTTTTCACACACAAGAGAGAGAGAGAGAGAAAGTTTGTAATCAACTTAACATGAGAATTGTAATTAATTCATTTTGCAGGAAAGGCTTCTGCTCAGCGTGCTGCCCAGACACGTGGCCATGGAAATGAAAGCCGACATAGCTGGGAAACCGAAGGACACGATGTTCCACAAGATCTACATTCAAAGACACGAAAACGTCAGGTCAGTTGTTTGATCTCGTTGATACAAAAAAAAAACAAAAAAAAAAAAAAACGGTAATTTAAGACGCGCACGTCTTGAAGAAAAAGTTCAAGTGCCACTTCGGGAAAAAATGTCGCTTTGACATTCCGCAAACGAGATTCAGATTCGCTTTGTGTGCGCGCGCCGTTACTGTAGAAGAAAACATTTCTCAACTGTATCGTATTGCGTTTCTCTTTACAAGTTGTCTTCTCGTACATGTATGTACATACATACGCATACATCTACTGTTTTCCCGAGAAAATCACACGCGCACAACACGCGAGATATATTTTTTATTTTGCAATTTCTTGCATAGATTTTTTTCCTATTTCTTACGAAGAGAGAATTTTCTCTCGCATTTTTCTCTCTGCAACTCTTATTTCTCTTTTCGCCGTTTAAAAAACAGACGTACCGCGTACTTGATAATAACGCCATTACTCCCACACACACACACACAACGTCCATTAGACGTCTACTAGACGTCCGTAACTTCATGTGACGTTTAATGAACATCTAACGGAGGTTTGTACAGAACGTTGTTACCTGCGGATAATGTAATAAACTATAAATCAGAGATTGCGCGCTCGCGTAATATCACGATGTTATAATATTACTATGTAATTATCGGGACGTTATCGCGCGCGACACGATGCGATAACCGTAATCATTGATTTATACGTAAACAGACAGACGTGTTATTTCCGCGCCGGGAAATCATTCAAAACTGACAATTTATAGTGGTGTCGCGCACATTCGATGTAAATACACACACACACACACACACACGCACACACACATTAAATACACAACTACGCAGAGAGAATTCTAGATTTGAAGCGAGAGGGTTGTGTGAGACTTAACATCGAAACTCTCATATCTGGAAGTCTCGCTCACCGCGAGTTCGGGTCAATTTAACTTAACCAGCAAATTCAAATTCAAATGCAAAGTGCAAATGTCACGTTCATTAAACTTTAATGAGTTCCCGTGAAGTTGTCACGATATTTTTCGTTTCTCCAATTTCTCCTTTCCGTTCGCACCTTCATTTTTCTCTTGTAATTCGTTTAAAAGCGAGATATATATATATATATTTGTTAAGTCAAATAGAAAATTTAAACGTGTTTTATGTTTTAAAAGTAAATTAATTGTTTCGAATCCACATCTCGCTGACTTGAATTCAACTTATGTTTCAGCATTCTGTTCGCCGATATTTGCGGATTTACCTCGCTCTCCGATCAATGCACCGCCGAAGAACTCGTCAGATTGCTCAACGAACTGTTTGCACGGTAAGATAGCTTTTGGCCATGATCAATGGGTTGGCGAGAAGATGATCGTGCGTTACTCTTTGCCGGTAAATGCCGTTTCGATCGCGGAAGACGTCGGGAAATGCGATTTAACGCGATGGAGATGGGTGCGGGTCTTCGAGAAACGATTCCCTGAGTCTTTTTGTTTTTTTTTTTGTCGCGATTACATATACGAGATTTTCTCTCTCGTAAGTTGGAAAAGCGCGACCGCAATAATAGCGCCCCGTCTATAGAGCGGCATTTCCAGTTATTTGGCCAAATCGAGACGCCAATTTCTTTCCGCTTTCTTTTCTCTCTCTCTCTCTCTCTCTTTCTCTCTCCGTCCGGAGAGTGCAATTCTCCGCAATATCGATCTCTCGGGTCTCGTAAACATTCTTGTTCCGCCCGCTTCGCAGAATCCTCTTTATATATCCATGGATACGTAAATCCTCTCTCTTGCAGTCTCTCGCAGACAGATTGCGCCGCTTTGGTCGAATATCACTTTGACTTCGATACGCGCGCACGTTTGTGTAACTTCTTCGAGCGCATGTGCGCACACATACGTGTTTCTATTCCGATATGAGTCTGTACAATGGAGATCAAGCAATTGGTTTACATGCGGCGAGCCAAAAAAATGTTTTTCTCTGACTCAAAGAGAAGAGACTCGGTCGTGGTTTTCCTTTATCACGTGAACAAGTTTTTCGACGACAAACTTCGTGCGATCGATCCGAAACGACGCGACAGTAACTGTCGTCGAAAGTAGCTTGTCAACGACAATGTGATACTACCGTCGCTATCTATATAGCGTTTCGAATACTTGTCAATTGTTGTGTGACAATCTTCGATTTTCACAAAATTTACAATAAAATTATTCAACTGTTTTACATTCTATTTACGTTATTAATATTCGCACGATTTATCTAGTAATAAATTATAATTAATTATCGCATATGTAACCAATTCTCTTCGTTTGCGTTCTATGAACATTCCAATTTTGTATTAGCACATTATTCGGAACATTAAAATAATATCCCGAATATATATACATATTGTTTTTGTATTGAGTTTCAGCTCTGTATGCATTTCCAAAACTATCGTCCCTCGTCTATCTCGCTTTCATTTACCGCGAACGCGCCCAGTTATCTCCAGTTCAAGAGTTTCTTCCTTAGCGCGCGGATTTCGGAAACTTCTTCCCCTGGAACCGAAATTGTATGAGCGCTCGAGAAGATAGTGTAACTCGGGATAACTCGGGATTTCGCATCCTCTGACGATGACATCTCGGGTCAATAGGGATACACTTATCCTTTATAAAGATAAACTTGCCAAAAGCCGTCATAAAGACGGCTCTCACACATCGACAGTGTCTGTGTTGACTTCGTGCGTCGGTCACACGCGGAATCGTTTTCCAGAATTTTGCGAGTGCAACGTTTTTCCTCCCTTACGAAAGAAAAGAGAGACGCCGCGATGAAAAAAATTAACGCTCGAGAGAAAGAGAGACGATAAAAAATATATACATATATAAATGCTTTTACAGCCGACGAAGTATAAATTTTCATACTCATTTTTATACTCGTTTTTTTTTTCGATTTCAGTGTTATTAAAGAATTATAAATGATTAAAAAAAATTGATTACACTGAATTAAAGTTGTTAAAATATTCTACGATTGAGAGAGCGTTCGTATTCATAGAATTCTATTTTCACACAGAGCGAGGTATAAAAACACTTGCCGAACTCTAATTATTATTTTTACGCGAACAACAAGATGTTTTTTTAAACTATAGTTGCACAGCGATTAAATGACGAGTGTGTTGCAGTTGCACAGCGATTAAATGACGAGTGTGTTGCTTAACTAAATATCGAACTCGCGCGTGCAAAGTGTATTACCGGTTTATCTGCTCGTGACTTGCAATTAGCGATAATAATACCGGCTAATAATTTAATTACCACTTCGGGTTCGCGCGCGCATATGCGACTTCGCGGAAAATCGCGTTGTGTGTGTGTGTGGGTGTGTGTTTACATGTATCGCGGCAACCGTGTTTATAATATAATACACGTTATACGCGGAATTTGCTCGCGCGTGAAATATTAATATCAAGCTCTTCTGGTGACGCCCCCTCCCTGAAAATTAATACCGTATATAACGTATAATACACGTTGCTTTCGCGACAACGTTGCTGAATAATATAATCCGAATAAACCGATTACCACTCAGTTTGTTAGTGCCTTTATTTCACGGCGAGGCGCGCCATTTCTCTGTTGTCTTGAATTAATTTAACGCGCGCGAGTATCTCGTATTTACCTTACATAATCCTCTCCAATCACCCCTTTAACCTTGGAACACACTCCAAGTCACCGGCGGTGGCGGCGGCGGCGGCGGCGGCGGTTAATATCAACGTTAGGAAACCGCGCGGTGTATTATAACGGAATAATTTTGAAAAGTTAAGCAATTAAAACTTTAGGTTTGAAAATTGTTACATCGAAGAGAGAAGGAGAGAGAGAGAAAAAAAAGAACGCGCAACGATAAACGGCGGAAGTTGCGTAAAAATATTGCGCACATAACATTGTGCGCGGGAAAAAATATTACGACGGTTATGTAAAAAAGCGCGGAATTGCGCGGGGAGAGAAAAATATTGAGATTATTTTCATATGTTCGCGCGCGCTATTGTGAAACTGGCACCTGCCTCGCGGTTTTGCCGCGTAAAAGCCGAAGAATTGCGTAATATTTTTTTTCAAAGAAACGTTCACTTTCATCTTTCTCTCTCTTTCTATCGTGAAAATTGGTAGTTTCACGTAACCATCCAAGCCAGAAACAAAGTCGGATCAAAGTTTTTTGATTTGTTTCCATCTCGGTATGTATGTCGTTACGTTTGAGATAAATCGTTTGCATCGTTGCAGATTCGACAGGCTGGCCGCCGAGCATCATTGCCTCAGGATAAAGCTCCTCGGAGACTGTTATTATTGCGTTTCCGGACTTCCGGAGCCGCGGCCCGATCACGCTCATTGCTGCGTGGAGATGGGATTGGACATGATCGACGCAATAACGTAAGTTATTTTCCTCATGCGAGAATGGTATTTATATTTTTGTCTCGCGATTGTTTTGTTTGTATTACGCGTCTTGACAACGCGTAATAAGACATATCCCGCAAGTTCTCTCGATCCGCAACTTCCGAAGAGTAAAGAAAAATTTTATTACGTTTTGAAACATCTTGAATATAAGAAATAGAAATTGTGAGTGCAAATAATAAATTGACAACCAACGATCCGATTATTGGCGCGTATAAAACGCGACTATCGGCGCGTTTTACACGTTAATCGCAGTGTGGATGGTAAACAGCATGTAGAGTGTAATATCTAAAAATTTTTGGAAATTGGGAATTGCCGGCAATAATATCCCTTGTATATATTTTTTTTTTGACAGTATATATTCGTATTTCGCTGCGCTTATTTATTATTTACATTCGATTTTAGTATTTTTTTAATATAGAGAATTTCTATTTTGATGTTACACGTAAATAGTTCGGATGACGGATATCTGAAATGCACGATGTATCAAAATAAATCGATTGCAACGTCCCAACGTTGTTGTTGAAAGAGTATCTCGCCTTTCTTATTGTCAGTCGAAACAAAAGAAGCGCACGAAATCTTATTTTCGAGATTGTATATATATATATACACAATTGAAAATAAGATTTATATGTATATATGTATAAAAGTCTTAAAAGTCGTCGGGGCACTGGGATCAAAGTAACATGTGAGCAATAAAGAGAAGCTTTCCGCTTCGGCAACTTCCGACTCGGATATCGGTCGCATGTTCCAGTTTCGGTGATGCGGTTTCGTTTGGCATTTTTCATAAAACGCGCGTTTTTCCACGGCCAAAGAGAAGATTTCCTCGGAGAGAGTCCGCGATGTATACGTGCCCCGCAATTGAGGTCGATACATGAGTCTCGCCAATGAATAGACGTCTACGGAAAGAGACGGGAAGGAAGAGAGGAGTCATCGCGGAGATCCCACGTGGGGATAAATCGTGGATAAATTCTTCGCGATTTGTGTGTGTGTGTGTTCAACATTCCGTTTCTTAATTTCACGTTGACCGTTCGCGAATTGTTCGCTTCGTTCAAGTTCGACGAAGAAATTAATATAGTCGCACGTTATCGTATTTGTTTCGCGCCTACGCTAACACACGGGGGAAACAAATAAATTTCCGCGATTCTTGTACATCTCCGCAGACTTGTGCGCGAGGTAATGGCCGTGAATGTGAACATGAGAGTGGGCATCCACACGGGCCGGGTTCACTGCGGGGTGCTCGGTCTGAGGAAATGGCAGTTCGATGTTTGGAGCAACGACGTGACTCTGGCCAATTACATGGAAAGCGGAGGGATACCCGGGTGAGTACGAGCAATTTCGTTTCGGGGGGGAAGGTTTGTGTCAACCCTCAATTGGAGTTGACACAAACTTTTTCTCCCTCTTTTCGGAGTTAACTACAAATGACAATCATCAAATTACGGATCCATCCGTGGATATTATTTCTACGCAAACTTCGTCAGAAAATAGAAAATAAACAGGACATCGGAAAATCATTGAGAAAATTTTCTTTCTCCTCTCCCCTTTGTTGGATGACGCTCTTCTTAATTCCGAGCGAAATTGTGATCTGTTTTTTTTTTCTTTGTTTTTTTTAGATATTTTAGAGTTATTACAAGCTGTCTGAAACAGCTGTCTATTTAATAGAGATTTGAGATATTTTGCTATAAAATGTGGATGGAGGGTACATATCCGTTGACATTTCTAATACAAATATTTAGGTGGTTGGATTGGATAGATCTACATTAATTTTGTTAACATTATTGATACACCGTGTATACTTGTGTGGTTGGTAGTAGATTAAATGTGCGATGAAAAAGTAGCTTCTATAATAGCGAATTAATAAAATATTTCGATTCTTTTAAGTTTTTGATCATCATCAGTGAAGACTTTATGATGATAAAATTAAAAGGATCGAAAATGAATGTTCCGATTGGTAATAGTTTATTTAAATATTTCTTTTTACCCGCCACGTTCTCGCACCAGTGATCTTGCGTTCCTTCTAAAATTTTCTTTATTTCAAAATATACAAATGTATATTTTTTAGACGTGTGCACATCACGAAGGAGACTTTAGATTGTCTGAACGGATATTACGAGGTGGAGGAGGGCCGGGGAGACGAAAGAAATGCTTACCTGAGAGATCACAATATCAGTACCTATTTAATTGTCCCGGGAGATACATTCAAGGATAACATAACTAGTTCCGGGATGCGGAAGAACTTTCCGGCGAACGGCAACGTATCTAAAGAGATGAGGGTTATGGGTCACGGCTCGCAACATGGCAAACAGACCAAGTGAGTTCTTGACGTTTAAATAATTCAGTTCTTAACGTTGGAGCGTGACACAACGTAGCATAGCTATATTGAGACGTAAAACGTAACGTTGTAATATTTGAATAATTTGCGAAAGATTGTCGCAAGTTACGACAGACTGGCGAAATGTCGCGCGTAATTTTAAATTGTGTTTACATATTATCTAATAATTATTTTTTTTAATTAAATGGCACAGATGTTCGACTATTAATAAAAAAAGACACTTAATAAAAAAAAAAAAAAAAATTGTGTATAAAAACACGCGATTAATTTGTGAACAATTTTTTTATATATTATCTTTATATTTATACCTAATTCGTTATCCGCCCTTACGCGCGGGCGGAAAGTTTATATATTGATTTTGTCACAAACGGTATTTTGTTATTTTATCGCCCCAACAGATTAGGTTTCAACGAAATCCCGGAGGGTGAGAAGGATCCCGAAGACGAGGTGAACGAGTATCTGATGAGAGCGATCGATGCCAGAAGCATCGATCAGTGCAGAGCGGAACATTGCACGCCTTTTATATTGAAGTTTCGCAGACCGGATGTCGAGGAAAAGGTATATATATATATATGTCGGTTTTGTTTCGCGATCGCATTATTGTTATTTCGAAGCGGAAATAAAGCGCGCAAAAAGAACAAAAATCACGAAGCGGCAAAATCCGTGCGGCAAAACTCGTTTGTCGAAACAGACAAAATAATCTCTTTTTTCTGACTTTGCCTGTGTAGCATTAATTAAATTTCCAGTTCAAGTGCGGAGAACGCGAGCGGTAATTTTCGGAGTCAAACTATCTGCACACAATTAAACACGACCGATTGACGCGATAATTCACATTAATAGAATACCGTGTAAATTGCATTTTATGGTTAATTCGCTTAACGCGGGTGTTCGGATTCCGCGTAGTTTAATCGCGCGCCCGTCCGTTCGCGTCGTGTAATCAATCTCACGGAAAATTCCACGCAACTATCGCGAGAGAGAGAGAGAGAGAGCACGGGAGAAAGAAAATTCGTCGGGAGTAATCGGACTGGAGAAATTAAAATCAAATTAATTCGCGGTGAATTCAAATATGTATACATTTGCGGAAACAATGCGATATCTATTTCCAATTGTTTCGATATAAACCTGTTGCAGTACTCGCGCGAGAGGGACAGGATGCTCTCGGCTTATTTCGTCTGCTCCGGTTTCGTCTACATGATCGTTGTGGTCGCGATAGCCATCACGCTGGCCGGGTAAATATTAACAAACTCTGTGCATATTATTCTGTATTTCTATATATATATATATATATATACAGTGTGCTTTTATTTGAACTCAATTTGTTCCTCAAAGTAAACTCGCGGCAAATCAAAACTGAAAGCGTCTTCTTTTTGCAGGGACGTGTACTTTTACGTGTGCACGGTAATTAGCATACTGGTGATAGCCTCGGTCAACGGAATCTTGTTAGCGGAGAAGAACGAGGTGAGATCTCTCTATCCGCGCGAAATTTTTCCGCTTCTCAACGAACGTATAAATTTTATGATCGCAAACGGGGGGGCTATTTTTTGTTTTTAGTATTCAACTATACGAGAGAAATAACAAAACGCACAGTAGATAGGAGAACCCGAAATGCTGAATGTACATACGTGCGAGAGATAGTTCAAAGTGTATTTTAAAGTGTGTTAAATTAATACACATTTCAAATTCAATTCAATTTGAGAGATTCGCATTTCAGATTAAATTCAATTCTGTACCGGATGCTTGATTTTCTCGCGCGTACATGGAAATAACTCGCTTTATTCTCCCGTGTGAATTTTTCGAAATTATTGCGAAAAAAAACTCCTCAGCTCACGGAGTCCCGGACTTCCCGCGTTCCGCGCGATCTCGTCTATCAATTTTTCATAATCGTCGCGACGGAACAACAATTTAAAAGTAAAAATTGCTTCCGTTGGAATCGAAAATTCAGATAAGTCAGTTACTCTCTTCCCCGATTTCGAATTCGATCGGACCATTTTTGTTTTTCTCGGGAAACTTTACTCGCGCAATTGATTCTTTTAATTTGCGCGTGTTCGGTAAAAAAACGATTCGCGCGACGCATTTGAGTAAATCGCGCGCGATACATCACGTATGGTCACAGTGTGTCGGGCCGCGATAACGAAACCGCCTCTGGAAGAAAAGTGTTCCGCTTCCTCTCTCGACCTTGATCATGCGGCAGACACTTCCAGGTCACCGGGACAAAACCCCCTTCTCCCCCGGATTATCGATCGCCCGGCGCGCTCGCATTGATCTCTCAACGATTCTCCGAAATCACTACGTTTTCCCTCCCTTCCCTCCGGTTTTTATCGGATTTAATTAATCGAAGAGGGATGTGCGCGGATAATCGCGCATGGTCTTTTTTCAGAGAGTACCGCAGTGGGTGAGAAACGCGGCTCTGCAGATCTTCGAGAATCGCATTGTCGCGCAGAGCATCGCGACCATCGTCGTGTTCCTGACGTTCATCACGGTATTGTCGCCGCTGGTAAGTGATCGATACGCCGCCTAATTCGTATCGAGAACATGTTACACACACGCGCGCGCGCGTGATACCGATAACGTGTTCGTTTCGCGCGAACGCGCTTCTAAGTGTGAGTCAAGAAAACTCTCTGTTGGATATAATAAACTTCGTTATTTCCAAGACAATGTGTTTGTGCACGATTTCTGGAATGAAAAAAAAAAAAAAAAAAACAAGACATCGGACGTACAAAATGAGCTGACCTACTTGTTGGTAATTTTTCGATTTCCCTTGTTTTAATCCGATAACCGATTTCGCGCGTACATACACGTAACATGTACACACAGACGCAAAAACTCGAAAAACGCTGAAATTATAACGCGCGACGCGAATTAGAAGTCTTTCCGGCGTCGGTGGTAAGAATATCAATGCGCATCGACATGTACATACGGCGATTAATCATAAAATCGCGAATTAACGGCGACGGGAATTGGAGATCGAAAACGAAAAAAAAAAAAAGAAAGAAAAAAAACGAAACGTCGATACGTATATATATTGCCTGTGATCTCGCGCGTTTACCACCGGCGACCGATCACGCGGTAAAACAACGGCGGTGAATAACGGCTATTTCGTTTTTGTTGCTTTCTCTCCCCGCAGATCGCACTGAAGGGAAGTGACGCCTGCAATAACACGGCCGCGGAGTGGCTGGACGAGAAATCCAACGTAAAAAGAATATTGACGATGGATATCGATACACCTTCGGAACCCTGTTACTATATTCTTTTCTGCGACGTAAGTTGAATGTAAATGCGACACATCGAATGGAAAAGCCAAGCTGTTTGTAAATCAAATAAGCTCTCTCTTTGTCGTGATGATACACGCGCGCGAAGGCGCTTTAGAAAATGTATCGGATGAGTGTCGTGTTGCCAAAACCAAATAAATAAATAAACTGTTTTCAGCGGTGGTTGTAAAATTTTGGAAATTGACGAAAAATTGTTCTTGTTTTCGAATTAAATTAATTTAAATAGAGGGAGAACGATATTCTGGTCTTGTCAACCATCAGTGTGGATTAGATAGTATAAATTACACGTGGGAAACGTAACTCTCTCAAAAATATGATTAATCAAGAAACAAACTTCTGGGATAAGATCCAAAATCGAAATAAATATTTCAAGCTATGATAAATGTGTTTTTCGATGTGTTTCGTATAGACTAGACCGAGAAGATGATCAAAAATAAATGATCGAAAAAATTTCGATGGAATTCTTTTTTTTTTTTCAATATTTCTCGATACCGATGGATTACAGTTTGCGAGGTATTTATTTTAATTTTTGATCACTCGAATATTGTGAAAAATGAAACTGGTTTTGTGTGACACACCTCTCGTACGCTTGTTTTTCTCGTGTGAAACTAAAACCGCGATCAAACCAAACACACACCGCTTGATGATTACAGTTGTTTCCGGTTCTGGTGATGCTGGTTATGGTGACCTGCGCGGTGTACCAGATTCTGACATCGGTCTTTAAAGTAGCCGTATTGAGCATCGTTGTGGCGTGTTATCTCGGGGTCAGCATTAACCAGGCGCTAAATGAGGGCAACGTCGAGTACGCTGAAAGATGGTTGGCGGGCGTTCTGGTGGTTTTCTTCATGGCCTGCCTAGTTGCGCACTCGCAGCACACAGAGACGACCTACAGGTACGGACATTTCGAACGAACTTATACATATCGCACCGCTATAACAATCCCGAACAATTGCGTCTTCAACGCGTATATATCTCAAGAAGAACGTTACAAGCCTTCGGGCAGTGGTGAAATTTACCGCGCAAATATTGCTTTATATCGAATTCCAGCGGAATTTCCTTGTCTCGACTTCAGTTTCTATAAAGTGATTTCACAATCAAGCCAGAGGAAGCATTGTTACACGCGGAGATTCAATTTGTCCGTGGAATGTTTCGTGAAATGCGCTTGTTTAGATACGATAATCGTAAAAACATTTTTAAACCTACGGACGGATGGTCGTATTCTAAAGGATATAATGATAATACGAGGCGATAATACACGAGCTTCTATATAACGACGAATATTATATATGTGTGTGTTCTGTGTTTGTTACGTCAATGCAGATTAGATTTCCTGTGGAAGCTGCAAGCGACCGAGGAGAAGGAGGAAATAGAACACTTGAAGGCCTACAATCAGAAACTGCTCGCGAATATACTTCCGGAGCACGTGGCCGCCCATTTTCTGTCCACCGTCAATTCAGATGTAAGCTCCGTATCCAAGTTTCGAAAAAACTTGTTTAACAATTTTTTTTTTTTTTTATTTATTTATTTATTTATTGTGTTTTCGCACCTCGTGAAATTGAGCGACAACCGACAACGGTTGTTGAAACTTGTGTTTTTTTTTTCCCCTTTTTTTTTTTTTTTTTTTTTTTTTTATTTCAAGTTGAGTATAAAGATGAGATGTGTGCAGAGTTCACGCGAAGATCTCACGGACGCTCTTTGTATTCGACCTGATTACTAGGCGATTCTTTTGTGCCGCATACATGACAAGTAGCGAGCTCGAAGTACAATGGATTGTGGAAAGACAAGAATATATTCTCACAAGAATATTCACAATGCATTCCGACACTTCTTAACAAGGTTAAGGCGATTATAGATTAAACAGCGACTTACGGCTGAAAGATGAATGACGTGTATATATATATATATATATAAAACTGAGTCCTGCACCCACATATTTTGAACGTCAGTTTAATGAAGTTAACTGGCTTTTCAATCTTGCGAAGAGAATTTCTCCCGTCGCGAAAGCAATTCATAAACGTTCTCGTATCTCTCTTTTGGCATGTTCTTCTCCCACTCTTCTATTTATACTGCAAAAGAAGATATTTTCCAAACAGTTTCGCATTACAGTTACTAAACTATGCGCGAGGATTTCTCAGAGACAATATTTACGCGATTCACTGTCAGAATTTCTATCCGGATGTATAATCGGGAAATACTTGGCGAGGAACGTGTTAAATTCTTGTACCGCCGCTGAATATCTCTCAACGCTCGTTCGTTCAGTTGACTAATTTATCAAGTGTACGGAAGCGAGTTGATTTAATGAATTGGACTCGCGTCACGTGTCACATTTAAACGCGATTAATTACAGTGAGGTTTGAGAAAAAAAAATTAATAAAAGACAACATTTTATATAAAAAGTATTTTATACCGTTTCGTTTACGTAGGTTTTATTTGTTTGTATAAAAAATACAAATTTTATTTACAATTGCGCGTATAAAATTGACGTTAAAACAAAGACATTATACATTTGAAATTAATAATTTTTCACGAAAAATTTATTTGCGCGCATGTGAAGAAAGAGACGCGAATATTTCAAGCGAGGCGACGACGCACGTGCGTTGACTGTTTGTTTCGCAGGAATTATATCACGAACAATGCGACTTCGTCTGCATTATGTTCGCTTCGATCCCGAACTTTTCCGAATTCTACGTGGAGCTCGAGGCCAATAACGAGGGAGTGGAATGTCTCAGGCTGCTAAACGAGATAATCGCTGATTTCGACGAGCTACTCGCCGAGGAACAATTCAAGTACATCGAAAAGATCAAGAGTACCGGCGCCACGTATATGGCCGCTTCGGGTAAGTCCCCTACGTTGTACCAACGTTTACGCTCGAGTTAAAAGCCTTTGCCTCGTTCCTGAATATATATTCGTTTTGGAGAAACAGCGTTGCGAGCAAAATTAATTGCTAGATCGAAATTAATAGAATTACATTAGTTTAGTAATTAAATAGCAATTAACTTAGCAATCAATTATCTGGAATGGTTAAACGCAGTTCGTAGTAGTAGCAAAGTTATAGAAACAGTTTTTTTTTTTTAATAAAAACTATTTTTTGTGCTGTCTTGTTAATAACTAAATAATCAATATTTATTTATTTATCGTTATATTGAATGGATTCACCAATTAAAAATTTCTTAATTAAATTCTGACATAATTCTTGTAATTGTGCAAATATGATTTTCTACACATTTCCGAATGTTTCCGTTCTAAATAATTTTCTAACGACTGTTTGTGATAAAATGTGTGAAAAGGAGAGAGATAGAGTGACGATGAGACGGGAAAAGCGGCGATTCGCTAATGAAATTGTAAAGGACACTAATACCGGTCGTGCCACATTCACTCTTCTGTCTCTCTGTTTTCAGGCTTAACGAAAAGTACTTGCGACATGCGGGATTTCAAGCACGTAGTCGCCATGGCGGATTACGCTTTGAGGATCCGCGAGCAGCTGGCCTACGTCAACGAGCATAGTTTCAACAACTTCCGTATGCGTGTGGGCATCAACATTGGACCGGTAAATGTCGACGCAATTTTCCACATGTTAAAGATAAGAGAACTTTATTTTTGTGTGTGCGCAAAATAAAATATTTTTTTAAAAATACTTCTAAGAAAAATGTTTCTCTTACAAAACAGTAAAATATATTATACATGCAATCATGTTTTTAATAACGCACACATTACGTTATTGTTCTGCTTATATTATATTTCACAGTGCAAATGGATTTTCTCTCCCTTCTCGGAAATGAAAAAATTATATATTTCACATTATTAATTTTTCTCGTGGTATTTTCTTCGAAGATGACTCATTTGTTTTTGCCAGTCTAGGCTCAATTTTGCTTGCAAAATATTCTCGTCGTTGAGCGTCTCTTGAATTTATTTTCTACACACGTACACACGCAGCTGCGCGATTAAAAAACAGACACGGTAAAAAGCCGTGGAGAGAGAGATCGCCGAACTTTTAACGTGCGACGCACGGATTGTGCAGGTGGTCGCCGGCGTGATCGGCGCCAGGAAGCCGCAGTATGACATCTGGGGCAATGCCGTAAACGTGGCCTCCAGGATGGATTCGACGGGCGTGCTGGACGGGATTCAGGTGACCCAGGAGGTGCGCGATATACTGGCCGCGAAAGGATATCCGCTCACCTGTCGGGGAACGATTCAGGTCAAAGGCAAAGGCAGTATGGTAACTTACTTCCTGGATGGTCCGCGTAACAGCGCGAAGACAGCCAGTCAAACAACGGACACCGTTGGGACGAATTCCAACAACAACACCGACACGGATCAGAGAACAATCGTCAACAACAGCAACGGAATTGTCTAATTTGGTATTTGCTTACAATTGAAACGTTGATGAACGAAGTTGGGGAAAACGATTTTATCTCTTGCGTTCTATACAGAACAAGAGATATCTCGCGTTCTATATAAACGCGAAACGTATGTATGTAATTATACGTTTACGAAAGAGATAAAATTAAACAGTCGCGTTTTTGGCAAACATTTCAAACTACATATAACAGCGTAGGTACGTGTATAAAAAGCGAATCAATTATAAAACGCGCGCGCGAACACATCGTGCTTTACTACACAACGGTCGGTCACAGACTAATCAACGACTGCAAATTCAGCAATTAACGATTTAACGCGCGAGTGTGAACACGATTCGCGTGTATAAAATTCGCGATTCTTCTAATACGCGAATGTAATTAAAGATTCAATTAACGAACGTAGCGTACCGTGGAAAATTGAGCCTCCTCTCGCCAAGAACAACATTAATTTCAGATCGCATTATGTAAATATTTGAAGTACTTTAACAGTTCTTGCGTGTCTGTGTGTGTGTGCGTGTGTGAGAGAGAGTGAAAGAGAGGCTTTTTTGCATGTGGACGTGTTATTTTATATAATTAATAAATGAATAATGTTAACAGAAAGAGAGAGAGAGAGAAAGAGAGAGAAGTGTGTATAGAAACGGTTGTCGAGCGACAATATTTTTTACGGAAAAAGAATTGTCGCTACGTCGGACCGTAACGATCGGTCATTTTTTATTTCTGTACTCTCGAGTCTCCGAAATGTGGCCAATCGCGTTACGGAGTTGAGTCGAGTGCTCGTCGTTCGTTGCAAAACGTTGTCAATCGATCTCTCGTGAATAGTCGCGTTAGTTCTTAAGTTTCAAGGCGAGCGAAGTATAATCGACACTCTGCGTGAAACTCCGACATTCTGGTGGATGATTTCGTGTAAATTTCTCGCTTGATCACATGCCAACTCTCAAATTAGAAAGCTAAAAACACGCGCGCAGCCTTGAGGATCAATCCATCAAAGAGTTCAAATTGACAAGTCGCTCTGCAAACTTGCAAAACTCGTTCCTCTTTTTTTTTTGTGCGAACGAACATACTCTTTGTGCGATTACGGAAACACGAAACAAACAAAAAAAAAAGCACGTTGGGAGCAAGAGTTGCATCACTTGACAGAGATAAACTAAAACTAAGCGATCATTAAATAATGAGATAAGAAAGACGCGCGCGCGTGTAACTTTTCTACCACAAAATGCCGGACTTTGGTGATGAAAACATACCCGGGAGCGACAACGCTCCTCGTACTGTACTTAAGTTGTGAACAATGTATGTCGCGTACTTTGAACAATGCCTACACACGTTGCATGTGATCGTTTTGTAATATTCGGTTCTGCTCTTGAACGCTACATGTGTGAACATTTAATTAATAACGAGAGAGATATGCCATTGTCTTTTTATTGACATTTTTCTGAGACGGAAGAAGCGCGATCGTGTAGATTTAAGTGTTCGAAACAGTTATTAATATTATTTTGTCGTCTGTAACGTGTCCAACAAACAGGGCCTTTCTGCATAATTCTAGTCAATATGAGAAGAGCTTTTCATGAGTAAATAAATAGTCGGAGAGAGAAAGAGAGAGAAACAAAAACCAAATATAAAAAAAAAAAAAAGAAGATTAAATCTGATACAACGAAACCGTGGACGAACGAATCTTATACAAGTATACAAGTATAGTATCTTGTAAACCGTGTGTTTTAACAAGAAGGGGACCACCAAGCAAGCTAATTGTAGCTGTCTTTGTGAAGAACGTGAAAAAGTTCGTTTCATTTTATATATCCATCTCCGTTTTTCGTGATTATTAATAGATAATATGTTATTAATAGATTAATATATGTAGATATGTAGCATAAGTATGAAAAGAAGAGAAATTTATAATTTCCCAATTTAAAGAAATTTAAGAATTCGCCAAAGAATTATCTGTTGTATGACAGATGTGAGAAAAAATTGTTATATATATATCTTTTACATTCAGTGCTACAACAAATAATTTATTATATTACTAATTACACTGAAATTATAAATTCGTTTGTGTTCTGAAATGAAGAAACGGCCCGTTGTGCTCGTCCGCAGCTAGAATTCACCATCCTAATTTCCAAAATTTCGGAAGGATCTCTGTGTATAGAAAGAAAAGAGGAAAAAGCAAAATTGCATAATTAAAACTACAGCAGATGTAGAGAGAGAAAACATTGGACGAACGATGTTCTACACTAGTTAAATTCCCGGTGAGAATTTAATGAAATTATATACGCGATGTGTTTACACACACACACACACACACACACGCGCGCACAACGTAGCGTGTCGACTAATGAATAATATTCAAAATAATAGATATATTGAAAACAAAAATTAAATCTTTAGTGTAATAAAAATAAATAAATGTACGTGTGCTATTTAAAAAGTAAATAAAGTTTTATTGGATTTGTGTCGATGTTTCAAGTACGTTAGAAAAGAAAGATCGTTGAGTGTGTCTAGTCATCTCCGTGCAAAAAAAATAAACAAGAGATTGTTTTTTTTTTTTTTTTTAAATTAAATTCACGAAAATATCGAAATTGTATATCGCGATTTTCGATGAATAATTGCATATGTTGTGTAGAAACCGATCGTCCGACGAAACAGAAAATAAAAAAAAAACTGTGAACTGAACATTTAATTCCTGCAGCATTTAATGTCGAGTAGTAGACTATAGCAACATTCTCGCGGCATGAATATATGTAAATATGCGTATACTTGAGAAGCTTGTGTATAAAAAAAAAAAAAGATAACTCCGTTTGCGTGCTGCGTGTATGACCGTGTGTGTGATAAGTGGCCAAAAAGTGTGAGTATGCGTATACAGAGTATATATAAACACAGATGTTAATTATATTGATGTATAACTATTGACTCGATCCTATCGATCAAACTATACATATCGATCTTCTCTGTATGTGATTCTTCCTAAACGACGACTAAAGACAAAACTATATATTTGTTATAGAAAAAGAACAGTAGAGAGCACGTGTATAAGAAGTATTTTGACAAGTAGAATCGATCAAAAATTTACAAAGATATGATAGAACAACTAAATATGTCGCATGCAATTAAATGTAATTTGATGAAAATGAGACGCGTTGTCTGTGAAAAATATAGTACGCGTTTAAAAAATTGAGTTAGAAAAACGCTGATTTTTCGCATTCCTATCAAAAACACGCGTGTTACGAAAGAATTCAACTTTTTTGACGTCTTGGTGTATCGGACTAATTATCGCTATCTCTCGCGTGTCATACGTCCAATAATTATTACAGCCTATTAGCGTAAAACAAAAAAAAAGTTAATCGCGTCCAAACAAAATTGGCGATAGCCACTGACACTCTGAAATGAAAAAATTAACACGATACGCTTTATACGTTAGTAATATTGCGACAAAAGATTCAAACCAAAATATTTTGCAAATGTGAAGTTTGATGTGATAACAAAAAAAACACCTAATTTTTTTTCATGTTTTACTTGAAATATATGTAAAACTCGGAGCAATTGTTGAGATGTCATGTACGAAGGAAAAAATGGCTCGTACAAAAGTGTTCGGAGTTACAACAAAAAATTACTATTTTAGAAAATGTCTTGAGAATTTGGCGTGTATTGCGTAATAATCGATAATTGTTAATATAATCGAGATGATTTTGTTTTCTTCGATCGCACACAGCGTCTTTCCTCTCAGATTTTTACACATCTTGCCTATGAAAAAAAAAAAAAAAAAAAACGCAGAAAAACTTAGTCTAACGACATCGAAAAAGTGTGTGTTGTCGCGCGCTGGTCTTATAATAGTTAATAATTTAAACGATACCGATTGTATGTACACTACGGAGGAAAGGCTGCTGGTTACAATCGAAGAAATACTCATAGACATGAGATAGAAAAAAAAAAAAAGAAACAGCGTACTATTTGTTATTGCTCCAAAAAAATCATATTGATATAAACTTTGATGGCCTAAAAGATCAATTTTTTCTGAAAAAAATGTGCATCTATAAATATTATATCCATAATTGTGCGCGTACACACATAACATACTGATAATACTATAACATAAATTTTTAATAAAAGCGAGTCCAATCGCAGTGTATCCAATGACTAGAATTTTAATCTAAATTCCCTTTCTCTTTTAATTTTGTGCGATTTTTAGAATAGTTTGTTAAAAAAATTAATGTTAAGATATTGAAAATAAATCGGAGAGAGAGAGAGAGAGAGACATAAGAAATAAAATAAACTAACTATACACAGTGCTCACAGATTTAATACATGAGATAATGGATTTTATGATTTTTGAAGATGGTAGTATTTTGTACAGAGTTACGTATAGATCATATTAACAAACAATTAGAGTATTCACACTATTCAATCTTGAATATAATTTACGTCATTTAATAATGCATTTTAAACAATTTATTAATTCAGTGATGATAAAAATAATCAAGTAATCTAGTGATGACTGTGAAATTGTTGAAAAGTAAAGTTCACAATACACAATGCTTTCGTGTTGGATCGCATCGCAAAAAACAGCATCGTGTGTCGCAGACTTAAATTTAAGTTTTAATAACACTATGTCTTATCACTTGGTATAAAAAATGGATATTCGTACGAGGCTAGCGGAACACAAGCAATCTCTTTTTTAATATGTGTATACGTATATATATAATATATATTATATATAATTTTATATATATATAGATATATATATATATATATAAATTATTAATATATGTNTATGTATATATCATTATACAATATATTGTTACATATATTAATATATATATATATATATTGTAATATATATATATATAAATCGTATTTTTTTACAGTAATTTTGTAACAGTTAAGACTGGGCCTCGGCAGTGTTTGTATCATTGGAATCGTTTTCAGTATCGTCCACTTCCAAGATTCTAGGACCGTATAAAAGAACGTACGCGCAATGCCAATCGCCTCCGCCACTGAGTTTTAAAATTTCCTCGCTCGTTACGGCCGTAACGACATCATCGTCGCACTTCATCCACGTGTCGTTCTTTTGCCTAATCCAAGCTACATAGTGACCGCTGCTGCTGGAGCGGCCTCTGTGCGTCAGAACTGCTTGCAATTTATAATAACCGCTGTTATTCGATCCGAGATCTGCAACATAGTTTAACATACATCTTATTAAACATGTCAAATTTTTAAATAAGATATACTTGTCAAATAACATCTTATTTTGCTACCATGTTTAAACCAATACGGTTCCTGTTTCTTTTTCTTTGTAATTTCTTTATCTTTAGTCTTTGCATTACAAGATTCTTCTACCAGACTATCTTCGTATTGTTTAAATCTTTCACGCATTGGTGTGAGTTTACTTTGAAGTTCGGATGAGCATAACTCGTAAGCATCAAAATCTAAGGTAAACTTCACATCTTTCAAGATTTTTGCATTAATTGCCTCTTTCTCCTTATAATAAAATCGCACAAACTGTATGGTTAAATATGCAGGTAACCTGGTTATTTTCACCTGAAAAAAATTGTACATAATTCTTCTGTTTTTTTCCTCTCTTTAATTTTAATATACTTTAGCATACGAAAAAAAGTTTAATACAAGCTACTTTTTACATATATCAGGTTTACGTGGTATATATTTTTTTTTTATAGTTACATATATAAAATTTAAAAGTTTATTACCGTTTTTGAATAAACAGCGTTTTCTCCAAGCTTTGGTGACATTTTTACAATCTGCTCTTGCATTTTGCTCATAAGCCCGTAATAAAGATATTTCACATCTTGCGAAATGAAACAACTTAGTTGTAAAAATTCTTCTTTTGCAAAAGTGGCTGGTTCATCGGTATCGTCGCATTTTAACTGAACTTCATACATGCCTCCAAAATATTGTTCGATAAATGATCGTGGTTTAAAGCTGTCATCTTCTAACGCGTAAGGGTTGTCCTATTATATAAATTATTGTTTTCAGTAATGATTTTATTGTTCTATATAAATTATATATACATGGCTATATAAGCGATACAAAAAAAGTGCATATGTAGCTTAAAAATTTATTAATACCATGTGCACGTATTTTCTTACCTTCGGAGGTAATTTTTGTTGTAGCATTCTGATCAACTCCGTCCAACATTCATTCGCATCTTGTTGTTGAAAAACACCTTGTTCAGTCTTTTCAGCAAATCTAGGGAATGCAAGATGTAGCATTTGTACTAAAACAAGGGGCGCTTTTGATGTTCCTTTGTCCATATTGTCATACAAGTCCCTTAATGCCGCTGTTATACTTTGAGCGGGTATGAATGAATGATCAGGAGATGTAGATTCTAACCAACCACCTTGAAAAACTTTCAAAGCTTCTCGTAACTCTGGTACAGTTTTCAAACATTGTACTGTTGCATTTAAATAGCATGTATTCCCAAGGTTATGTAATCCAGCTGGAAGATCTAAAGCTGTTGCCAATTCAGCCTCATTCATGTCTTCCATAAATAATGGCTTTTCTATCGGTTCTACAGGCACATCCTCTTCTTTAGAACCCATCATAAGTACTGTAACACCCTGTGGATGACGATGCCACAATCAACATTAATTATAGCTCTTGTAAATATTGTAGCAAAGAAAGATTTGCTACAATAGTTGTACTTTTACATATGCTTACATCTTTAAGTTTTACATTGCCCCAATCATCATCCTTAAGTGTCATTCCCTTGACCATAACTTTTTGCCTTTCTGGTTGGACCCCAGTAAGAGCAAAAAGCTGTGCTTTAAATAGTATTGGTTCCTCTTCTGTATTGACTTCAACATTTGAAAAGAGTTCTTTACCCCATTTAACTTTAACTAAAAGAAAATTAGCAATTTGCATTAAAATGTTGAGAACAAAAAATTTTGAACTCTTTACATCTACATATACACTTTTACAGGTCAAAGTGGATCAAACACTACATTAAATCTTAGAATCTAAACTTCTATTTAGATGTATCGAATTACAATTCTCTAAAATTTTAGAATTTAATTAATTTCCTCACATTAGAGCATATATTTTGTATGGCTAAGAGAGTGTATATCATCTATTTTGCTTTAGATTCGATCTTGAAGATGTGATCCACCGTTATTTGTGGTCCAACGAGTCAATAACAGTGGCTTTGAGGTCAAATTTGAATTTTTTTTTTTTATTTTGAAGGCCTGCATTGTTTTATATTAATTTTACACGCTGACCTTAAACAAAATGCGTTTAGAACAAGTTACACCACTCTTTCAATTTATATTCTTAGAAATTTAAATGCACAAAAATATTTCTTTCATGAAATCATGAATTAATCTTAGCCCACAAATAACGATTTGAACCACGACTTAGAGGTCGAATTTGAAGTTTGAATTTTATTTATATTTTCAAGACCTGTTTTGTTTTATATCTATTTTTGCAGTGTTTTGTATTTAAAAAATACATTGTAGACAATGAAGCAAGTTTTATTTGCATTTTTCAACAGGTTTTAAACTCCAGTGTAAACTTTTTAGTTCGATTAGACAACATATCAATTTCGATACTGTGTTGTTACTGTTTAGCCCTTTTGTTGAAGCTGTTTAGCACAAACTAGAGTATTTAGGTTAGATCTTACAATAGATAGTAACCTACCTGTATACTGAGACATATTTATTCTTGCAATCTACGGCTTCAATAATACGTTGCGCTTATAAAATATCCAGTTAAGAAAGCTTTTGAACAATATTACCTGTAAGTAATTATAAAGTGCTACGTCAGGTTCTCTCTGTACGAAACTTTGTCATGCGTGCTACATAGATGGATATATAGCCAGCTGATTAAGATAATCTTAAAGCCCGTTCTACATTGATCGCAAGTGCAAACGCAAGTTATAGATCTCGTAGAATTGACCAATCACGCTAATCAATTGGCTGATTTGATCAATACGATTAGTCAATTCTACCAGACCTGTTCCTTGAGTTTGCGCTTGCGATCAATGTAGAACAGGCTTTAAATACAAGATCCGACTATGAATACCGGCCTCAGTTTTGTTTTTCTTAAAATATGTAAAGGCCATTGCATGTGGCAAAAATTTAGACGTAGTTGTAAGGTCGTAAGCAAATCGACCAATCGCTAGTCAGTATTCCAGCTAACGTAAGATAATACTGGTCTGTAATTGGTTGAACTGCTTACGACCTTACGGTTAGGCTGGATCCTCATGCAGACACCGAGCGTTGATTGGTGAAAAGCGGATGGTGAGGGTAAATTAAGGTTGCCATTTACCCTCATCATTCGCTTTTCATCAATCAACGCTCGGTGTCAAAGCGCCGGTGTCTGCAAGAGGATCTAGCTTTAGGATTAAAATTTTTTCACGTGCAATGGCCCTAAGTGTTTTACACAGGCGACTCGCCTGTTAGGTTAGGTTAGGAAAACTGGTGTAAACACATGCAGATCGAATCGCGAGTACTGTCAAAAATAAAATGTCATACAGTAGATCTTGGAAATACGGTATTCCATTTATGATTTTTATTCTTGGTGGTTCATACGCTCTCCGAGAATTTACAGAGTTACGGTAATTGACTCAAATGATATTTAAAATGCAGAGAATAGTTAGTATTTATATTACAAATGTTTTAAATTTTGCGATGTTGACCTTGTTAAACAATTTTTGTTTCAGTTATACATATAGAAAAGTAAGTGGATATAACATACGCGGTGAATTAGAAAAAGAAGGAATTCAAATGAGATTACCGGAAGAAATTACATTGGAGAAAGAATATGAAAAACTAGAAAAGGTAGGTACTAAAATATATGAGTGAAGATTGTGATATAAAATATTTTACAAAAAGTAATACAAATCAGTCAAACTATGCTGAAGAATAATTTGATTCGTTACTAGGTTTAAGATGATGAACATTTCTTTAATATTTGTGCAAATTATAGATTTCAAGAGCATGGATTATATTTGTTATATATTCTTATATATAATAATATTTATATGATATTTCTGTTCATATGATTATTACATAAGATTTTTCTTTATTTTTTCTTAGATGGATGTGGATAACTGGGAAAACATTCGAATATCAAGACCATGGGATGAAACAGAACAAGCAAAACTCTAAGTGCGACGTTTTGTATAATTAGTAGATATGTGTGATGTATATATCAATCATCTTTTTTAAGAATAAATGTCATTGTAATATTACTTTAATTATACGTTGTAAACAAATGGTTTTTTACATACAGCCATTTTCAGAGAAAAAAGGAATTATATATAATATAATAAAATTTATATATTATTTTTTTAATTATGTTATATATATGTAAAAATGTATATATACACATATTGTATATATAAGATTTATGAGATGTATACAACATGA
The DNA here is from genome assembly GCF_002006095.1 of Pseudomyrmex gracilis. Taxonomy (NCBI): domain Eukaryota; kingdom Metazoa; phylum Arthropoda; class Insecta; order Hymenoptera; family Formicidae; genus Pseudomyrmex; species Pseudomyrmex gracilis. Next base: position 199,666 of record NW_018020748.1, read on the forward strand.
ATATGATGAGTGTTTATTTCATATTTTACCTAATTCTAATGTGGATTCGCGGACAAAAACTTGAGACTTAACTTAAAATTCAAATCTTCAAACATGACGATCACGCACGCGGACGGCGGTCTCGCTTGTGTGCGTGTTCCCAGTGGCTCCCACCACCTCAATGCTAGCCGGCTCGATCTTTTATCACCGGCACGGTCTCGATTAGCACAGTGATACGGAGAATCTAGACAAATTCTATTTACCATTTGTTGTTAATATAGTCTAAACTCTTTTATGCGCATGCTTCTTTTCGTTTTTGCTGTTCAATTTGATGTCCTGTTCAAATTTCAATCTGTTATTAGCAGTTCAGGCGTTAATACGTTTCTCAACATGTATCTTCATATACATGTTGTACGACGTCTCTAAGAACAGCATATTTCTGTAAGTTATATACTTCTTTTAAAATGTGTATTTTCAAAAAAATAATCGATTATATAATCTTTGCGACCTATTTTTTACATTGTTTGTAGAATTTTGATATTGAAAAAGACCTAAACCGAAGGTCGAAACGTTTGTCACATTTATATATACATCATTGAATAAAAACATCCTACACATATCTTTGCACAAGATCCGTGTTTCTTGCTTTAACTGCCCGGTAAAAAAATTTTTTTTTTTATATATACTTTATACACAAATTAAAATAATTATATCTAATTATGCAAATTTATATGCTGAATATGTCCATACAATTTTATACAAGAAGAATGTTTTTTTTAAGAGAATGGCTTCAGAGATATTCCATATCAAATTACAAAATAACTCTATTAGTATCATGTTAGATACAAAAAATTATATAAAACTATTTTTACTATATTTTTAAAAAAGTTTTGATATATAATCATATATACTTATACACAAATTAAAATTATTATATCTAATTATGCAAATTTATATACCGAATATGTCCATACAATTTGATACATGAAAAATTTTTTACCGGGTGCCTTCTCATCTTGAAATTTATTAATTAATTACTCAATAAATATTATTATTAACGAATTTTGCAATAGCTTTACGACCTAGATTGACTTAATCTAATCATTCACATTTCGGCTGCCAAAATTCTTTGGACATTTTATATAAGATAATTTGAGCATTTGATCTTTGATCTTTGTATATAAAAGTTATCAAATATTTTACATATGTATTATAATTCTACGTACATATCATGAGATAAAAGACGAGAGCAATATTTTGGCTGATTGTGCAATTTCCTTATTTTGATCTCTGATGGTTACACGTATCTAATCTATGCTATATAACTTGAACTTTGTTCCTTTTTAAACATTATGTACCTTTTATATGTACAATATTTAGTTGTCTCCTGCGTTAACCAGTTTTGACCAGTACTACAAGTAACTAACGCAATATCCATATTTAAGTAACTTTTTTGAATTAATAAAGCAGATACTAGACCGGCATCCGCTAAAAATATTGTAAAGTGAGCTTGTATGATATTTAATTTTTACTATTACAATTTTTGAAAACAAAATAATATATAATTTTACTTTCTTTTTTAAAAAACTCGAATCGGAAAATGTCTCTTATTTTTTTCTTGTTATCAAAATTATTATTATTCTTAAATATATTTTAAAGAAAAAGTATTACATTTACAGAACATCAAGATCGAGAACTTAAGAAAAAAAAAATTTACCGTAGTTGGAAAGATCCGAGAGCGAAAACAAATAGAAACTAATACGAAATTTGAAAGTACATCAAACATACTTGACAGTATTTTATATTACAAAACATGATCATAACAATAATATTATTAGTAATTGTTTTTACATTAATATATGATTTTTATTTACATCATACAAAAAATGGGCGACTTATCGATCTTATACCAGGTTTACCTGGTCTTCCAGTTGTCGGCTCGGCACTTATGGTTCAAGGTTCACAAGGCAAGTACTCTGTGCGTAATATTTTATGCTTTCGCGAATGTGTTAACATTCGGAGATGTTTTTTGGGTTTGAACCGCTGATACTGTATCGACCTGCTCTTGAAACTCTGATGAAGTGTGCTGAAATGTTCATGAAACGTCGGCATAAAAATGACCCTAACGTGTTCAAACTCGAAAAATATTTTAGAATATAACGTGCTTCTTTTTAAACACTTTGTTAAAAAAAAAAAACCAAAATAATCAAAAACGTTACACGTTACACATTTACCACAATATAATTATTACAATTTTCAGAAGATGTATGGAATCTGATACGTTTTTACACCGAAATTAAATATCCCATTTTTAAAATTTGGATGGGTCCGGTGGCTGCTGTATCCATTCGTCATCCAGACGATCTAGAGGTACTAAAAAAGTGTAACAAAAATATTTTATATTTATCCGCAAACGTACACTGACAATCTATAGTATTTGAGAAATTGCTGTTATTATTTATTGTTTAAAAGACAAACTTTTATTCACAAAATTGAGGATAAAATTATATATATGAAATGAGTTATTTTATCAAATGATTATCTGTGTTGAAATTAAATATCAGAAACACTTGACATTTTCACCGTTGTTTCTCTTACAATTTCAGAAAGTCTTGAACACTACAAAACATATCACAAAAAGTAAAATATACGACTTTTTACGTCTGTGGCTCAACGACGGTCTTCTTACGAGCACAGGTAATATAACGACACGTAATGTAATTATAGGTTTTAGTAAATTTGTAATCAGTAGTATATTTTCTTGCGTTAGCAAATCAACAACAAATTACTGCGTATAAACTCGGTAAAAAATTTGTCATATATACTTATACACAAATTAAAATAATTATATCTAATTATGAAAATGTATATACCAAATATGTCCATACAATTTTATACATGAAAAATTTTTTACCGGGATCATTTGCAACTATCTATATAATGTACATAGTATAAGAAGAACATAAAAATTGTAAACGGCCTTGAAATGTTTCAACGGTATATACATTAAAAACATAGTAGCCATGTAATAAATGACGGATTAGGAGAGAAACACATCTAAATTTGTGTGATACTGCGTAGTATATCACTCAATTACTTAAAACTTGTTTTGAAAGATCTTATATAAGCATCGTATGTTTACGCTTATTTGTTAGTACATATTAGTTATTCCATGATGATCACAAATGTTTTATTAGTTATTCTATGATGACCACGAATGTTTTTTTAGTTAAATTACATAAAACATAACTTTGATTTTATATATATTTGATTTTATATATGTGTATACATATATGTGGATTTCTTTTTTTCAGGCAGCAAATGGCACAATCGACGAAAATTACTAACGCCTGCATTTCATTTCACAATATTGAGACAATTTCTTGACATTTTAATTGAGGAAAGCGACCGCATGATAAAATCTCTAAAAGACAATGAAGAACCAGTTATAAAAGATTTAGTCCCATTTCTTAGCAAACATACACTAAACGCAATATGCGGTAATGTATGATCTTTTCTGCTATTTCTATGTAAAAGCATATCGTCTTACGAACGAATGGAAGTTCAAAGAGATATTGTTATAGCAAATAACATATTGATTTTCCTACTACTAATCATGATAATACATGTGCAAACTGAATAATAATTTTTGCACAATTAAATCCATACTGCCTATATACGTACTGTTTAAAATTATTATAATAATATTTGTGAAAAATATACTCTCTCTTTTTAGAAACTGCCATGGGTATTTCGTTGCACAGTTTAGACACGTTCCAGGAAAAGTATCGAAAATCAATAGAGGACATGGGACATTTTGTTATTCACAGGTAATTTGTGCAAATACTTTTTCGATTACAATATACACACGTACATACATATAACTATTATAAACATAATTTTATGCACTTTAAACTTGTCTTGACAAATTTCTGAATTTATGATTATTTCTCTTAATCATCAAATGTAATAATGAGTTTTTTTTGGACATACTGACATATATACTACTGTCTATCTGATCTGATTACGATGCGCAGAATACAATGTCCTTGGCTGTATTCCGATTTGATCTTCGCATTATCGCCAACTGGTAGAAAACAAGCTAAAACGTTAAAGATATTACATGGATTTACTGAGAAAGTATGTAAAATACTTTTCCTAATTAATTTAAGTTTCTATATGCAAAATTATATATACGTAACAAAACTGAGATGATACTGAAAAAAAGTATTTTTTTCTATTCATATAGGTCATTAGGGAAAGAAAACTTTATCACGAACGTACAGGAGGTCGATATTTAAAAAACATTGAAAATAACATATCGACAGATGACGTAGAAGTGACCGGAAGTATGTAAGACAGTCAAATGACATATAAAATAAAGAAATAAGATCTTTGCGATATTTGAATGAGATGACAACACAACGAATTATCTTCTATTTAGCTATATATATATAAGATTCTAAAAAACAATTTAATTTATAAATGATTAAAAGAACTGAATCATCAAAACGTGTTATAATTATTAATAGTGCTGTTCATTAACTATTACCCAATCGGTGTATTTTTTGTTTGAGTTAGTTCAAAAGAAGCGACTCGCTATGTTGGATCTTCTAATAGCGGCATCTCGAGAAAATCATATAACCGATTTGGATATAAGAGAAGAAGTCGACACTTTTATGTTCGAGGCACGTATGTGTAGTCTGCGCCCAATTTGTTTCTATAGTATTCAAATACATATAATTACTAAGAATCAGATAATGTGTAATTACAGGGTCACGATACTACGGCAATGGGTGTGTGTTTTGCGTTGCTATTATTAGCTGAACACAAGGATATTCAGGTATTTTGTGATAACTAAATAAATTTACGGAAAATATAAAACAAACCTAAATAGATCTTTATATGTTTAGTTGGGATTTCTCTATAAAACTCATTTGCTGTGATATATTTTTTTCTATATTTAATTTGTTTGAAATTAGTCAGAGAACACATCTTTTAAAATAAATACGGATGTTGTCACAAAATTGCAAAACCTTTGTAAAAACAAAATAATCCAGTAAAAATACCTCATCTTCACTAATATATATAGGATCGTGTTAGAACCGAAATTAATGATGTGATGAAAGAGAATAAAGGAGAATTGACTATGGCATCCTTAAACAACCTATCATATTTAGAGAGATGTTTGAAAGAATCGTTGCGATTGTATCCCAGTGTACATTTCATATCCCGCCTTAATTCAGAAGAGATACAATGTCGTACGTATTAGTGATAGAGTATACGGATTTGTAATATGTTATTACTTAAGTCATAGATTACAGTACGTTGCATATCACTGTAATGTGCACACACACATATATATATATATATATTTTTTTTTTTGTTTTGTATAGAGTCGTATACGATTTCAGCTAACACAATTTTGCACCTTAATATCTATGGCGTCCACAGAGATGCTAACTTCTGGCCGAACCCGGACGTATTCGATCCGGATCGATTTTTGCCTGACCAAATGCAAAATCGCCATTCTTATTGCTACCTACCGTTCAGTGCGGGACCACGGAATTGCATAGGTAAATAACGTAATTTGTCTGTTTTTCTGATGAGAAAACAGTTTTTCTAATTTGTTGCGCGTTCGGCAGGTCAACGGTTCGCTATGTACGAAATGAAGGCTATGATCGCATCTCTAATACACCACTTCTACATAGAGCCTGTAGATCTTTTGAAGAATCTAAAAATTAAAGCAGATTTGATACTTCGTCCTGCTCATCCGGTTCATGTAAAATTTGTGCCAATCAAAAAATATCAGGACAATTAAGGTGAGGGAGCAAAAGATTAAACATAAAAAGCACTTGTATCTTGCAAAACAGAATACAACGAAGTACATTCCGTTAAATACAATAACATAACATTTTCAATTACAGATAATTTTCGGAATAAAAGTTTTGCATATATAAATAAACTTGATATATTAGATTATAAAAATTAAGGATTATATAAAATATTTTACTTATAAAATGATTGTTACTTACTAGTGACAATCTCATGTATGATTGCATATATAAATACGCAAAACTGAATATAATATGTATTAATAAACGAAGAACGTTTTATCTTCGATTTCAATGCAATTATGTTCAAAGAGTAAAATCATATATGTCGCGTGCAGAAACACAAGTATTTTGTAAAAATTGTGTGTAATTAAAGTTGTTGAATATGTTTTAAATAAAGTGGTGTAAATAACCTACCTAAAAAACCTTAAAATAAACTTACTGAAATTGACGAAAATGTGTTTACTTAACAGCGTCTCTCTTTCTTTTTTCTTTGATTTTCTGTAGAAAATCACTTTCAATGCTTGCGTATTCCCGTAAAAAAACTACATATTAGTATGTAGTTTTTTTTTACGGGAACATAAGAACATGAAGAGTAATATAGGGATCACAGAAAAGAACACAATAGTTCGAAAAATATTAAATTACGCGCATTGTACTGGTCACTCGAAGATAAACCGCATAAATGTTTCAATAGAAAAAATAAACATATGCGTAGTGTAATCACTCGAAAAGTAAAACTGATAAATGTTCACGGTTAATGTATCAAGGTGAGCAACATCAAGAAAACTATAAATAAACGAGTAACCATTTTATAAAAATATTACAAAAAACTTGATACAAAAATTAATGAAATTCAAATGTATTCAGAATAAAAAGAACACATATATTCTACTATTATAAATGTACACAGCAAGATATTGCGGTGTACTATATACGTAATATAGCAGTTTTTGTTTTTGTGTGTTGATGATTAAGTTATAATAACCAGTTTTCTGGCAAAAAGCTTATTCACTTTAAATTCATATTATTCATGTTTGAATTGAGGAAAAATAAATGGAAGATAAAATATAATTAAAACCTGTGTTTAATGTAACAAGTTACAACTCGTTTTGTAAAAAGAAATTATTTTGTAATCCTACTAGAAAAGGCGTGTGTAAATAATCACAATCGATTGTCCTGATATTGATTGTTGCCACTTTTATCTCGACGCTGCAGCAAGGGAGTCTCCACGAGTATACTTTTCACGCGAAGCTAGGAAACAGGTTTTCCCTGAGGGGGGGCTTCGCTATCAGCTGGTCCATTTTGTTACTTGATGATAATAATTGCTCAACGCGTATACGTTTTACGCGAAGCGAAGTCGATCCACATTCACGATGCCCATCGCTTGTACAATTGCAGTGAGTGTGTTAGATTATTTAAAAACGCGGGAAAGTAGACAAATAAGTTATTACTTTCTCCTGCTTATACGTGTACGATAGCGTATGATATTAACAAAATATTTACTTCTCAAACGTACACGGTGAGAAAAAACGAGATTTTACTTTTGAAATTTCTTTTGTGTGTAGCTTTTTAATAAACAATGAGCGACGGATAAAACTTTGTGGAACGTACTCCAGAGAATAATCATTATAATATATGTAAAAGTCAATCGCGGAGAGGGCTCTCTATTTGGTACATTTATCAAAATAACAATAGCGTGCGCGTAGCACGCGTTTGTGTGTTGTGCTAGTGGATACAAAACCTTCATTTGACTTTTGCACTTGCCGCCACCTGCTAGTTAGCAAGAGAAAAGAGAAAAGAAGAATAGGAAACAAATATATGCCCACACAGAGCAAACACTTTAGTAGAAATCTATTACATATTGCATGGAGCTGTTGACGTCTAAGGAACATCTAATAGAGTTCTTGTGGGGATATATTCGCATTATAATCGCAATTTGCGACAGCAATATCCCTTCCGTTTAATAAATGTGTATTATATACACATATATGTGTATAATATACAAAAATAATAGACATTATATGTGTATAATATAAAAAAGCATATGTGATATGTCTTTACTTACACAACTGGAAAAAATAGTTTAAAAATTGTCATAAAAAATCAGAAAAAATGTTATTTTTTTATCCCGATTATTATTAATTTGTTTGAAGTTAACGGCTATCATTTATATATATATATATATATATAACGCAAACGCGCAAAGGATTTTTTTATTTTGACACATATCTGTTTGTGCGGTACAGATACCACCATGTCTCTGCCATTATAGATAGTATACAATAAAATTCTTTCTCTCTCATATAATCTACAAGATGGCATTATCAGACGTCGTTATTCTTTATTATTTTGCTGACCCTCGATACTTTTTTATATGTATTTAATCTATTTTTAAAATATATTAGTTTTATATAGCGTACAACGATACATACGACGTTATACGATAGCATATAACGTACAACTTTATCACAAAGTAGTATGTTACATATCCAGTGCGTCGAATATAAAACGTGTTTCCTAATTAACTCGTTATCGTGTAAGATATAATTTTATCTCAAATACTTTCTGTTTATATATGAAATGGTTTCTCTTTATTTGGACTTGAATAAAAGGAAAAGAATCAAAAAGAAGAAACGGTATCATTGTTTGTCACGCTCGTGAGCTACGCAGAACTTTTACATCGGAATAGTGAAGAAACTTGAATCCACTTGAAACATTGTTCACTGTATCAACGTGAATCATGATTATTATAACAATATTGTTATTGTTAATTTTGTATATAATAATATATGATTTTTATGTGCATCATAACCGAAGTGGACGATTACTTCGTTTAATACCAGGTGCACCAAGTATTCCGATTCTCGGTTCGGCACTTTTATTTCAATGTTCACAAGGCAAGTATCACTTTCTTTTACACATTACGTTAAAAAAAGAATAACAAAACTATCGAAAACTTTTAGATGTTACACTTTTATTGTGAATATTATTTATATTTAGTACATTTTTTTTAGAAGAGGCATGGCACGTTGTGCGTTATTTCACCGACAAAATATATCCGATTACAAAACTCTGGATTGGTCCTACATGTAATATATATCTTCGTCATCCAGATGATTTGGAGGTATCTTTAAACTAAACTTTATATTTATTTAGATTTACTTTATATCTATTTAGATTTTTACTTTAGATCTAATTATATATATAGATCAATTTTTCAATTTTTTTATCTCGTTAAATTTAAGTTAGATCTAATCCATTGTTTCTCGAGAAGCTAAAATCTCGAGAATAAAAATATACATGAGATACTTTATAAACTGATTAGTTGTGTTAAAATTAGATTAGAAAAACGCGTAATATATTCTCACTGTCTTTCTCTCTCTTACACTTTCAGAAAGTCTTAAGCAGCACGAAACACATCGAGAAAAGTATATTATACGACGCATTACGTCCATGGCTTAAAGACGGTCTTCTCACTAGTAAAGGTAATATAATAACATTATCATAGTTGTGAGTTTTAATATTTTTGTATAATAAATGACATATTATGAATTATTATTTTATTTAATGTAAAACAACCGAATTAATGTAAAACTTTGCAAGTATGTTTATATTATGAATAGTATTCAAAAAACCGTGGTCTAAACATTTTTCGACTAATTAAAACTGTTTTAATATTGAAATAAGAGATTCATTATAAGCATCATATTGCGTTACGCTTACTTTGTAATATGTAACAATTATTATATTATATACAACACACAAAACTTTTTTTTTTACTCAAATGTGTAATAAATTACACAAAACATATCATATCTTTTAACCTGATTGATATGATATTGTTCTTTCTTCAGGGAGCAAATGGCACATTCGCCGTAAACTACTAACGCCTACATTTCATTTTTCTCTACTGCAACAATTTGTAGAAGTTTTGATTGAAGAGGGCAACCACATGACAAACTTTCTAAAAGAAAGTGAAGGAACAGTTATAAAAAATTTAGTCCCATTTCTTAGCGAGCACACACTAAATGCAATATGCGGTAAACTATCATATTTTCTGTCATATCTGTGTGTGTAAGAATATTTACTTTTACGAACGATCATATTCAATACAGAATTTATTATTCGAAGGTAACACATCGGTGTTACTATATTATACATGATGACACAATAAATATGCGATAAAAGAATATATGTAACGTTCGAAATCTCTATGCAAAGTGTTTAATATGATAAAACTGTGCTAAATGTACTTTTAGAAACCGCCATGGGTATTTCTTTGCGCAGTTGTGACACGTTTCAGGAACAGTATCGGAAATCAGTACAGGATATGGGTGACTTTATTGTACACAGGTAATTGATGTATATATATGTATACATATGTATATATATATGTATATATATGTATACATATGTATATATATATATGTATATATATGTATACATATACACACATAAATTTGCACATTTAAAAAAATTTCAAATTCAAAAATTAATCTTGATACTAAATTTCTAAGAGTATTATTCTACACTTATTGCTCTCTATTCTCAACGTGAACAAAAATAATTTTTTTTATTTTACACTCTATATACTAAATTAAAATGCCTATAAATTAACGTGATTATAATGCGCAGATACGTCTGTCCTTGGTTGCACCTTGATTGGATGTTCACATTATCGCCAACAGGTAGAAAACAAGCTAAGACGTTAAAGATATTACATGGTTTTACTGAAAAAGTACGTAAAATGTTTTTGCTGATTACTTTTCTCTTCAATTGCAAAAGTACATATATACTCCAAAAAGTATAAAATTAGGATATTATATTATAAAATATTTTATCTGTTCATGCAGGTCATTAGGGAAAGAAAACTTTATCATGAACGCACAGAGGACCGATATTTAAAAAACATTAAAATTGATTTATCGACAGCCGATGTAGAAGTGATCGGACGTACGTAAACGCACTCAGATGATATTGTTGTTGAAATTTGATATATAATATATAATGTAATATATATAAAATAAGTATAATATATAATGTAATATATAAAATAAGTTTTAGTAATATATTTGAGTAAGAGATATTATAACACAACAAAGCATCTAATAATTCTTCGCTATATTCGGAAAAAAATGGATTAGATCTACTTTAAATTTAACGAAATAAAAAATGGAAAAATAGATTTAATTAAATCTAAATTAAATCTAAATTATATAAAGTAAATCTAAATAGATACAAGAGATAGTTAAATAAATCTATGTAAATTGACACTTTATTTAATCTTAGATCTACTTTACTTACATTTGGTATATTAGATTATTAGATCATCTCAGATCTGCTTAAATCTAAGTAGATCTACAGTAGATCTAATTGTAAGAATATAAAAAGTGTCGAATTACATAGATCTATTTAAATATCTCTTGTATCTATTTAGATCTACTTTATATCTATTTAGATTTAATTTGGATCTAATTAGATTCTTTTTTTAATTTTTTTTATCTCATTAAATTTAAATCAGATCTAATTTATTTTTTCTTGAGTATGTAAGAAGTGTCGTACAAAATTTTATATATTTTTTAACTTAGTTCGTAAAAAGCGACTCGCTATGTTGGATCTTCTAATAGCGGCATCTCGCGAAAATAATATAACCGATTTGGACATCAGAGAGGAAGTCGACACCTTCATGTTCGAGGCATGTATATGTGTAGTATGCGCCTAATTTATTTCTATAGTATTCAGATACATATAATTACTAAAAAATAATGTGTAATTACAGGGTCACGATACTACGGCAATAGGTGTGTGTTTTGCTTTGCTGTTATTAGCTGAGCACAAGGATATTCAGGTATTTCGTGATATATAACTACAAATAAGAAAATTATAAAACAAAATCAATTAATCTTTTTTTTTTATATTTAACACACACAATTAGTTACAGAATATGTTTTTTTTAGAAGTAAATACAGATGATATTCTCATAAAATCTCAAAATCCGTATAAAAAAAAAAAAAAAAAAAAAAAAACATTTTTATAATTAAATCAGCAGAATAACACAATTTTCAATAATATTATAGGATCGTGTCAGAACTGAAGTTGATGATGTGATGAAAGAATATGAAGGAAAATTAACTATGGCGTCCTTACAAAAGCTTCCGTATTTAGAGAGATGCCTGAAAGAATCGCTGAGATTGTATCCCAGTGTTCCCTCAATATCGCGCATTCTTGCAGAAGATATAAAATGTCGTACGTATTAGCGCGTTACAATAAGAATTTTTAATGTGTCATTATCATAGATTATGTTACGTTGTTACATCAGTGAAGTGTACGTAAGTGTATACATGTAAATAATAGTGTTCTCTCTGATAGAGTCGTATATAGTGCCGGCTAATACATCCGTGTTACTTGGCATCTACTCCGTTCATAGAGATCCTCACTTTTGGTCGAATCCGGACGTATTCGATCCGGATCGATTTTTGCCCGATCAAATGCAAAATCGTCATCCTTATTGCTATTTACCGTTTAGCGCAGGACCACGGAATTGCATAGGTAAATAGCGTAATTCGTCTGTTTTTTTTTTTTTTTTTTTTTTTGAGAAAAAACAGTTTTTCTGATTCACTGCGCATTCGGCAGGTCAACGTTTCGGTATGTATGAAATGAAAGCTATGATCGCACCTTTGGTGCATCACTTTTACCTGGAACCTGTTGATTACTTGAGAAATCTTAAGATGAAGATAGATCTGATACTTCGTCCTGCTCATCCGGTTCGTGTAAAATTCGTGCCGATCAAATAATTATCAGGGTAATTACAAGAAGAATAGAGGAGAAATAGCGAAAAGTTATGGAAATGCTTATGTTTTTCGAAATAATATTTTACCGAAGTACATACATTAATGTAGTTACAAAAATTGATATTATTTTTTACAGATCTTTCCTGACAAAAAACGTTCTGCATATATAGACAGTTTTAATATTTATTTACATATGCTCATATACGATATTCAATATAGAATCTTATATATAATTTTATCGAATGCGCAATTGCGTATAAGTATGCATAATCAGATAAAAAAGTTGTCTACAGATACAATGCTTTTTTTCTACAGTTTTCAGACAACAATAGTAAAGAACAAAGTCACGTATGCAAAAGAGCACTTGTACTTTTTATGAAGTGTGGTTTAAGACTTAAAAAATGATTTATATAAAGTGTATTTGTGTGTCTAAAAATAATTAAAATACAATTATTGATATTTGAGAAAATGCATCTTTTTACCCAAATTCACATTCTCTTGATTCTTTGTAATAAAAACATTTTGAACGTCTGCATACACATAGTACGTACTTTTTCATGCCTTGATAGATGAAGGTAAGATATCTTTTATCATATGGAGAATCAGACTTTTTATTAAATGTAGAAAGATCTTTGATGTTTTTAAAGTTGTTTTTAAATTGGAAAAACAAAATTTTAATTACTAAAATAACTAAGAAATAGAGATACATAAAAACCTATTTGCTACATTCAATTTTACAAACAGACTCATAAATGCCTCGGAGTATGTTTTTACCAAGAGCTATTTTCGTTACGCGATAATAGTAATTTACATTGTTAAAGATATTTTTCTTTTTTTTTTTTGTATTTAGTAAGCGATGTATATATACATTTAGTGTCAAAAACACGAAATATGAATGTACAGTGAGTTATTCTGAATTACATTGAGTCAAACAAAAAAGTCACTTATCAATTTATAAAATATTCGCAATATTTATTATTATTTTGGAGTTTGAACTCTGTCGCGCGCATAATTTTTAGATGTAAAATTATCTGATAAAAGTGTATCACAAGTCGCTCGCTTGTTTGCTCCGTCGCTTGATCGTCAAAACATTGCATAAAAGAATTAATTTTTTTTATAAGTAAAAATCATACAGAGACCGAATTGTCGCCCACACGTTTATTGTGTCATTTATTATTTATTTTTTACATTTATGTGTTAATAAATAAACTCAATAAATATTGCGAATTCTGCAAACTAGCAAAATGACTTTTTTGCTGTTCAGATTGATCCAATTTATCAGCATACTTTGACTGTGTCAATTTTTTTCGGACATTTTGTATAGTCCAAGATAAAAGCTAAACGGATATTATCACGGACGTCAGTGCGTCCCTTAATATTCTGCTGACCTCATGTCTGCTTTATATCTAATCTAAATTAAAATTAAAATTAAACATTGGGTCAGTTTTCAAATACACTTTACACATCATGTACAGTCCAGTCGTTCACTATATCGGATCGAAACAGTGATCTTAAACAGTGATCTTATTGACATCACGCAACACGCGTAGTATTTTATTGTACATTGAATATTGCGAGATATTGATATTTGCAGAATATTGAGATCAAGAGAACAAAGATCAAGAGGGCAAAAATCAAGACTTAGAAAAACGTTATCATCGTTCTACGCGCATGATTATCCAGAAGTTTTAAAACAGAACACTGAAGAAACGGATTGAAAAAACTTGAATCCACTTGAAATATTGTTGATACTCCGTATCAACGTGAATCATGATCACAACAATATTGTTATTGGTGATTTTATGTGTGATATTGTATAATTATTATGTACATCGTACACGTAGATTTATCGATCTTATACCAGGTCCACCAACTGTTCCAGTTTTAGGTTCGGCATTTTTATTTCAAGGTTCACAAGGCAGGTATCATACGCTTCTTTTTATATATGTTACGTTTTTAAAAGAATAACCAAAACTTTTTAAATGTTACATTTTCATCAAAATATTTATCTGTATTTCATAAATTTTTCAGAACATGTATGGCAAATTTTTCATTTTTACTCCGACAAACTATATCCCATTATGAAAATCTGGGCAGGTTTTGAAAGTGCTGTAATCATTCGTCATCCAGATGATGTGGAGGTACTAAAATATAAAAAAAAATATACTTCCACGCGCGATTATTCATTGACGGTCTAGTGAATAGAAAATAAGTGCCGCGTTCAACAAAATACTTGATACATAATAAATTTACTGTCGTCTCGTTTCAACACTCGATGTTGATTAATTGATTCTAAAAATCAGAGTCAATCACGTTTTACGACTACAAAGCAACTTGTTTTAGACGCAGCAAATATTTCCATATTCTAAGACACAAACAAGAGTTTTTAAAATTAAAAATATATATATAAAATAAGATAATTTTTAAAACGACTGTCTGTACGTTAACATTAAATATAAGAAACAATTGATATTTTTCATTGCTGTTTCTTTTGCAATTTCAGAAAGTCTTAAGCAGTACAAAACATATCAAAAAAAGTAGAATATACGACTTTTTACGTTTGTGGCTTAACGACGGTCTTCTCGTCAGCACAGGTAATATAATAAAATTAATATACATTTTATTACATTACTTTTATTATTATAAACATCGTTTTCAATAATTTTGTAATTACTGCTATCAAATATAACTAAAACTTAATATAAACGTAATATAAAACATTTGCAACTATTTGCACATTAGATACACAGTATGAGCGAAATATGTACATAGTAAATGATCTGAAAGTTTTCATTGGAATACACATAAAACAATTTAATGCAGCTATAATGCATGACGTAATGTGAAAGAACATGTAGAAATTTGTGTGATTCTTTTTAATATCACTCGACTAATTAAAACTTTTGAAGCTAGACAATAATGGGTCCAACATAAACATCACATCGAGTTACGCTTACTTCGTACATAATAATTATTGTATTATGTACAAAAAAAATTTACTCAGATAAATTGCTCAAATCATAACTTTTAATCTGATATGTCCTTGTTTTCTTAAATTTTCTCTATTAGGAAACAAATGGCACAATCGACGAAAATTACTAACGCCTACATTTCATTTCACAATATTGAGACAATTTATTGACATTATAATAGAGGAAAGCAATTGTATGATAGAGTCTCTAAAAGATAGTGACGAAAAAACAGTTATAAAAAATTTAGTCCCATTTCTTAGCAAACATACGCTAAACGCAATATGCGGTAATGTATGATCTTTTCTGCTATTTCTATGTAAAAGCATATCGTCTTACGAACGAATGAAAGTTCAAAGAGATATTGTTATAGCAAATAACATATTGATTCTACTACTACTAATCATGATAATACATGTGCAAACTGAATAATAATTTTTGCACAATTAAATCCATACTGCCTATATACGTACTGTTTACAATTATTATAATAATATTTGTGAAAAATATACTTTTTAGAATCCGCCATGGGTATTTCGTTGCACAGTTTAAACACGTTCCAGGAAAAGTATCGAAAATCAATAGAGGACATGGGACATTTTGTTATTCACAGGTAATTTGTGCAAATACTTTTTCGATTACAATATACACACGTACATACATATAACTATTATAAATAAAATTTTATGCACTTTAAACTTGATCTTGACAAGTTTCTGAATTTATGATTATTTCTCTTAATCATCAAATGTAATAACGAGTTTTTTTTTGACATACTGACATGTATACTACTGTCTATCTGATTACGATGCGCAGAATACAATGTCCTTGGCTGTATTCCGATTTGATGTTCGCATTATCGCCAACTGGTAGAAAACAAGCTAAAACGTTAAAGATATTACATGGATTTACTGAGAAAGTATGTAAAATATTTTTTCTGAGTACTTTTCTTTTCACCAAACGTACACATATATATACAGAACAAAAAGTGTAGAATTAAAATATTATAAAAAACTATTTTCTTTATTCATCTAGGTCATTATGGAGAGAAAACTTTATCACGAACGCACAGAGGGACGATATTTACAAAACATTGAAAGTGAAAACACATTGACAAAAACAGATAACGTAGAAATGATAGGAAGTACGTAAATAACGCAATAAGATTATGTTGTTGTTAACACTTGATAATGTGATATATAAAATAAACTTTGACGATAGTTGAGTAAGATGATATTAACACAACAGCATCTAATATTTCTTCGCTGTATACATAAGATTCATTTAAATTTTTACTTATACTACATTAACATAAAAAAAGAGTAAGTGAAAAAACCCAAGTTACTGGAAAGTAATTCACATTAAATAGAGATTATATTTGTGTAAGTTGACTACTGATAATCAAAAAACATAAATGATCAAAGCATTTCAAACTTATGAAAATATATTGCCGTTTATTAAATATTATCTATCGATAGTTAATAGCTTTTACGCGATTTACTTTTCTTTGGATTAAAACAATATATATGGTAAATATATATATATATATATATATATATCTTAGAAAAAATGTAAAATCGCCTTGTAAACACTGCGTTTATTTTTTGAATTAGTTCGAAAGAAACGACTCGCTATGTTGGATCTTCTAATAGCGGCATTTCGAAAAAATCAAATAACCGATTTGGACATCAGAGAGGAAGTCGACACCTTTATGTTTGAAGTGCGTTTATGTTTACTAAACATATGTAATTTTACTATATATAGTCTTTAAAGATATACAACAGAATATGTGATAAGAGACACATACATAAATTACCAAGACTTGTACGATTACAGGGTCACGATACTACGGCAATGAGTATGTGCTTTACTTTGCTATTATTAGCTGAGCACAAAGATATTCAGGTAATTTATGATAAAAAACATAAAACTAGAAAAAATATGTAAAAGAACTAATTAAGTCTTTTTTTATTTAGCTAGGATTTCTACAAAACTATTTTCTTAAAATATCTCTTTCTATATAGTTAAATTTACCACAATTAAGAAATTATATGTTTTAAAAATAAAGTACAAATGATATCTCAAACAAACTTCATACAAACGTTTATACTTAAAAGCAGCAAAATAACACAACATTCAATAATATACAGGATCGTGTTAGAACTGAAGTTAATNGTGTGATGGAAGAAAATGAAGAAAAATTGACTATGGCGTCCTTACAAAACCTATCATATTTAGAGAGATGTTTGAAAGAAGCGCTGCGACTGTATCCCAGTGTGCATTTCATATCGCGCGTTATTTCAGAAGATATACAATGTCGTACGTATTAGTGATAGAGTATACGGATTTGTACTATGTTATTACTTAAGTCACATAGATCACGGTACGTAGCATATCACTGTATTGTGCACACGTGTACACAAACATACACATATATATATATATATATATATATATATATATATATAAAATTTTGTCTTATATAGAGTCGTATACGGTTCCAGTTAATACAATTGTGCACGTTAATATCTTTGGCGTCCACAGAGATGCTAACTTCTGGCCGAACCCGGATGTATTCGATCCGGGTCGATTTTTGCCCGATCAACTGGAAAATCGTCATCCTTACTGCTATATACCGTTCAGTGCAGGACCACGGAATTGCATAGGTAAATAGCGTAATTTGTCTGTTTTACTGACAAGAAAACAGTTTTTTTAATTCGTTGCGCGTGCGGCAGGTCAACGGTTCGCTATGTACGAAATGAAGGCTATGGTCGCATCTATAGTACACCACTTCTACTTGGAGCCTGTGGATCCTTTGAAGACTCTACAACTTAAAATGGATTTAATACTTCGTCCTGCTTATCCGGTTCGTGTGAAATTTGTGTCAATCAAATAAATTATATGACAACTAAAAACAAGAATGGTACAACTTAATTATCTAGTTATACACAATTATGTATTAAAAAGTATATGAATAAGTACATAAAAACATTATTATATAGAAAATATATTATTACACATATAGATATTTACGTATACATAATAAGAGTGAAAATTGTCATGTATAAAGACTTTATTTTTCCTGTTTGCTTTAAACTTATTTAGAAGTTGGTTCAACAAATTGTATTTATTTAAGTATAATTAAAACAATTAACATACACTTATTAAAATTGGCATAATTATATGTGTCATTCCGACTTCCTTTTTTTGCGCTAAGTTTTTAGGTAATAATGTTTGCAGCTTGCTCAATTTCCACTCAATATTGAAACACAATGTAAAGAAGACCACGGCACATTGTGACATGCAAATTATAGTATTTAAAATAACAAACTGCACACTATAATATAAAATATTATGAAACATTAAGTATATTACATAATAGTCATCTCTTTTAGCTTTAAGAAAAAAAATATTATTTTCATATATCTTTATACAAACAAAGGGTAATTATGCAGTTATACGGACTATTTTCCGATCTCAACAATTTTGACATATGTTATCAAGGTCACCTCCCTGAATAATAATATGAAGGTTTTATCCGTCGCTCATTGTTTATAAAAAACTTATGAACAAAAAAAGTTTCATGAATAAACTATTGTTTTTCG
>NW_018020748.1:219411-223596 GCF_002006095.1 Pseudomyrmex gracilis
TTCATATTATTATTCAGGGAGGTGACCTTGATAACATATGTCAAAATTGTTGAGATCGGAAAATAGTCCGTATAACTGCATAATTACCAAACAAAGTTATTTACTGTTAAACACGTGCAAATTTGTCACCGTGCCCCGTATCCAGGATTAGTTGTCACATAAGTTAAAATTCTAATTTTCTTGGGTGTAAGATCACAGTTAATATCTGAAGCACGTAATATATACTTAACTAGTAGTTCTTTTTGAAAATCACTAATAAAACTCTTTTTTGGCTTAGCATAACCGACACTTGTACAAATCGTATTTTCACATTTGTTCTTTTCTGAAAATTTCTTACAATACCGAACTATAACGTACGATCTTCAGTTCACTTTAAATAATAATACACCCTGTCCCATTCACAAAGTTTTTGTTAAAGTTATATACCGCGACGCATCTTACGCACGGCGATTACTTCCTCACGCATACTCACCGTGTGACAACTTACCCCAAACGTTTATTTTACATAAAAGATATATTTATAATCTGCAATGCAATAACGATTAAATAAATATAAAAAAACTTATTTAAAACTACCACTTGTCTTATACCTGAGATAAAAGTGCAATTAAAAATTTTAAACTCAATAAAATTACTAACCAATCGAAATCACAAAAATCTACTTGCCATGTTCAGTTTTACAAAAATGCTCGTATATATCACATATCATGTTATTAAGAAAAACTATTTCGTACACGTTATTAAAACAATACTAGCAACTTACAATAAAAAAAGAATATTTTCCACGATTTAGTAAGCAAGATAATAGCAGTTTAACAACTAACCTCGTGTCACACCTAGTCCCGGTCTCCCCTATTTGTAATATTAAAACGTATTGCATAAATATGCAACTTGCTTCAAATTTAATAAATAAACTTTGACACTTTACAAACACATCCCAAAAACATTACAAACACAAATGTTCTAGCTGATGCAAAATGTAAGGCTAAAAAAACTTTTTGCTATTACTGATATTTAATAGTCCACTACCATAACAAGAATAACAAGATGACAGAATAGAGCACATTGAATAATAAACTTATAAAGTTACGCTTATTAGAGTCATTCGAACAGATAAAGCAGATAAATAACCGACACATTCATTAAAACATTCATTAAAAACACAAATAATTCTCCAGTATTAAGAAACTTTTATAGACCAATCATAAACAACTCGATAAAAATAGTACTGACATTTTTATTGATTCAGGAAACAAAAATCATCTCAACTATCATAAATGTATACAGTAAGATGTCAAAATGTAACATGTATGTACATAGTTATTATTTGTGATTGTGTTGATAATTAAGTATAAGTTCTCTAAAAAACCTTGACCGCGTTTCATTTATACTACTTTACGTCAAACTATACTTACACAAATAAGTGAAGAAGACATCACAAAAAACTCTTTCTGCCAGTGTCCGTAATATTTATACACATTATAAATCTATTTTTTTTTTTTGTTTTATATAAACTTCCTCATTGTGAAGTACATATCTTAACTCCGGTCAAAGTTTCTCCTTGCCGTCCACCTGATAAAGAAAAAAGAAGAAAGAGACTACACTGGCATATATATATATATATATATATATATATATGTATATACTGGCATAGTATTTGCAGTATCTATCTAACTTCTCTTTGATGAAGTGCGATCAGATAATATAGTAGTTTTACGTTTAGTTCTAAACCCGACGTTTGAGTGTATAAACATTTGTTGTAACTTGTAATGTGCGTCAAAAAGGTCATGCGCAACTGACAGTGCTTTATATTAAAATCGCCATTTTTCAAACAAAGATCAAGCAGACTAAAAAGAAAGAAATTACCATACTTCAAAACATTCTCGAAAAATCAGAAAAAAACTTACAACTACAACACACTTTGAAGTACTTCAAATCTACTCAAATCAAAACAAACTTCTCTTTATACTACAAAACATGATAATAACAATACTATTATTGTTGATTGTTTTTGCAATAATATATGATTTTTACTTACACCATACAAGAAATGGGCGACTTATCGATCTTATACCAGGTCCACCTGGTATTCCAGTTTTTGGCTCGGCACTTTTAGCTCAAGCTTCACAAGGTAAGTATAATGTGCTTCTTTTTACACAAATTAAAATTTAAAAAAAAACTTGCACTGGTTACAAATTACACTTTTACCAAAATATTATCTGTTACAATTAATATATTTTTCAGAAGATATATGGCACCTTATACGTTTTTACGCAAACATTACTTATCCTGTTACAAAAGTCTGGATAGGTTTCAGAAATGGTGTATCCATTCGTCATCCAGACGATTTAGAAGTATTAAAATAGCACAAATATAACTTTTCCGCGATTGTACACTGTCAATCTGTCAATTTCACTTAAGAATTAATGTTATCATATAGTATTAAAAAGTATTATTCATACTCGAAACAATATTTATAAAATAAAATATTTAAAAAAAAATTATCTGTGTGTTATAAAACTAAACTTAGAGAAACATAATATTTTTAATATAGTTTTTCTAATTTTTTGTAATTTTAGAAAATTTTAAGCAGTACAAATCATATCGAAAAAAATTTTCTATACGACATGTTACGTCCGTGGCTTAACGATGGACTTCTTACTAGCAAAGGTAATATAACGCCAGTACCATGACTGTACGGTTTACTTACTACTTTAATTAAATATTATAAAATAATACATTATATTATTTACTGTAACACACCCAAATTAATGTAAACCTTTTTACCTATACTTATACTACAAATAGTATGAGTACAATATGTTCCGGACGTATTTTTTACTGTTTTATTATATATGATCTCGTTTTTTTAAGGAAGCAAATGGTACAGTCGAAGAAAAATATTAACGCCAACATTTCATTTTAATATACTGCGACAATTNGTTGACGTTTTTGTCGAAGAGAGCAACCATATGATAACATCTCTGAAAGAATGTGAAGGAGCAGTTATAAAAGATTTAGTCCCATTTCTTAGCGAGCACACACTAAATGCAATATGCGGTAAATTATCATATTTTCTATCATATTGTGTAAGAATATCCACCTATACGAACAATCATACTCAATACAGAATTTATTATTCGAAGGTAACACATCGATGTTGCTATATTTTACATGACACAATAAATATGCAATAAACGAATATATGTAACGTTCGAAATCTCTATGCAAAATGTTTAGTACGATAAAGCTGTGCTAAATGTACTTTTAGAAACCGCCATGGGTATTTCTTTGCGTGGTTGTGACACGTTCCAGGAACAATATCGAAAATCAATAGAAGATATGGGTCGCTTTTTTGTACACAGGTAATTGACGCATGTACATTTATACAGTATATGTTATATATATATATATATACATGATCTATATGTATATTTTACAATATACATATATTTTACAATACGTACATTTTACAATAAGACTTCATACGATAATTCCAAGGTAATTATTTTTTCTACTATCCTAAATTGAAACANACTTAATTTTTTCTAAAGCAATCTATATATTAAATTAGAATGTCTATAGATTTAAAGTGACTATGATGTGCAGATTACAATCTCCTTGGCTGTATCCCGAATGGTCGTTTGCATTATCTCCAACAGGTAGACAGCAAGCCAAAACGTTGAAAATATTACATGGATTTACTGAAAAAGTTTGTAAAATATATTTGCATAATAACTTACTTTTCAATACGCAAGATTATAAATGCATGTATAACAAAACATCAACAATATTACAATGTATTTCTTCTATTCATATATAGGTCATTAAAGAAAGGAAACTATATCACGAACGAACACAGTACCAATATTTAAAAAGCATTGAAACTGGTATATCGACAAAAACAGATGATGTAGAAGTGATCGGAAGTACGTAAAACAATCAAATATTATTGTTGTTGAAATCTGATGCAAATTTAAAAAATGCAATTTTATCAATATTTGCATAAAATAAAATAAAATGTATACAAAACTTTATAAAATTAGGAGCGTGATGCAACTGTACATATTTTTTCCTTTAGTTCGTAAACAGCGACTCGCTATGTTGGATCTTCTAATAGCGGCATCTCGTGAAAATAATATAACCGATTTGGACATCAGAGAGGAAGTCGACACCTTCATGTTC
>NW_018020748.1:223641-228882 GCF_002006095.1 Pseudomyrmex gracilis
TACAGGGTCACGATACTACGGCAATGGGTGTGTGTTTTGCTTTACTCTTACTAGCTGAGCACAAGGATGTTCAGGTACTTTGTGATATATAAATAGAACTGCGCGAAATGTGAACAACATCAATGAAGAGTACAGTTTATATTAGTCAAATCGCTATTTATTTGTGACATATCTTTCTTTATATATACGTTTAACAAACTTAGTAAAAGAATATATTTTTTAAAAGGAAATAAACATGATATTCTCAAAAAACTTCCAAACCTTTATATTAAACGTTTATAATAAAATCAGCAAAATAACACAACGTTTAATAATATATATATAGGATCGTGTCAGGACTGAAGTTGCTGATGTGATGAAAGAAACTGAAGGGAAATTGATTATGGCGTCCTTACAAAAGCTACCGTATTTAGAAAGATGCTTAAAAGAAGTGATGCGATTGTATCCCAGTGTACATTTCATATCCCGCCTTAATTCAGAAGAGATACAATGTCGTACGTATTAGTGATAGAGTATACGGATTTGTAACATGTTATTACTTAAGTCATAAATTACGGTACGTTGCATATTACTGTAATGTGCACGCACATATATATATATATATATATATTTTTTTTTTGTCTTATATAGAGTCGTATACGATTCCAGCTAACACAAATTTGCACCTTAATATCTATGACGTCCATAGAGATGCTAACTTCTGGCCAAACCCGGACGTATTCGATCCGGATCGATTTTTGCCTGACCAAATGCAAAATCGCCATCCTTATTGCTACCTACCGTTCAGTGCGGGACCACGGAATTGCATAGGTAAATAACGTAATTTGTCTGTTTTTCTGATGAGAAAACAGTTTTTCTGATTCGTTGCGCGTTCGGCAGGTCAACGGTTCGCTATGTACGAAATGAAGGCTATGATCGCATCTCTAATACACCACTTCTACATAGAGCCTGTAGATTCTTTGAAGAATCTAAAAATTAAAGCAGATTTGATACTTCGTCCTGCTCATCCGGTTCGTGTAAAATTTGTGCCGATCAAATAAATATCGAGACACTTAAAGACAAAAATGGGACAACTTGATTTGTTGGTTATAAACTGTTATATCTTAAAGATGTATGTATAAATGAAATATATAAAAATATTATATAAAAAATATATAAAGTCGGATCGCAACTTAAAAAGCGAACATTTTAACGTTTCCGCTACGTTACTACCACGTTTTAGCCGTGTAACGAAATGTTGCTAATTTCGGAAAACCCGTTGCGAAAACGTTTGTGCTACTAACGATGCTATGTGGGTATTGGTTTTTGGAGTAACGTCAGTTGAATTAAATGAGTAAGACGTAATAATCAAGTTAGTTAACTAACACAGTTGTTTAAAATTTGGTTTTGAGTATATATTTACGTATTATATATAAGATATAACATAGCACGTAATATTACAAAAATATCGTAATAAAATTGCACTGTATCATTAATAATAGATATTATTATACAATATTACAATAATATTATCAATATATTACATTAATATATAATATTAAGCATCTTAAGTAACGAAAGTATATATCAAATATAGTTTTTATTATGTCTTCTGAACGTTAGGTATGTCCCATGCAGCACTGCGAAAACGTTACGTAAACCTTACATTGAAAGGTTGTAATATTGCGTGATAGTTGCAAACTATTTCTGCAATGGTACTGCAAGCTTACGGCAACGTTGAAATGTCCGCCTCCAAACATATTGCAATGTATATAAGATTACAGTATTTACCGCGCAATGTAATGGTAATATTAAAACCTAATGTATTTGTAATATTAAAACACAATGTAAAGGACCAGGGCACATTGTGACATGCAAATTATAGTATTAAAAATACCAAACTGCACACTATATTATGTAATATTATGTAACATTGAGTACATTACATAATAGTCACATCTTTTAGCTTTACAAAAAAAAAAATATTTATGTATATCTTTATACAAACAAAGTTATTTACTGTTAAACACGTGCAAATTTGTCACCGTGCCCCGTATCCAGGATTAGTTGTCACATAAGCCAAACTACTAATTTTCTTGGGTGTAAGATCACAGTTAATATCTGAAGCACGTAATATATAATTACCTAGTTGTTCTTCTTGAAAATCACTAATAAAAATCTTTTTTGGCTTAGCATACCCCACTTGTACAAATCATATTTTCACATATGTTCTTTTCTGAAATTTTCTTACATTACCGAACTATAACGTACAATCTTCAGTTCATTTCAAATAATAATACACCCTCTCCCATTGACAAAGTTTTTGTTAAAGTTATATAGCGCGACGCATCCTACGCACGGCGATTACTTTCTCACGCATACTCACCGTGTGACAACTTACCCCAAACGTTCGTTTTAAATAAAAGATATATTTATAAACTGCAATGCAATGATGATTAAATAAATATAAGAAAAGTTATTTAAAACTACCACTTGTCTTATACCTAAGATAAAAAAGTGAATTAGACATTTTAAAATCAATAAAATTACAAACCAATCGAGATCAAAAAAATCTACTTGCTATGTTCAGTTTTACAAAAGTGCTCGAAAATATCATATATCATGTTAATAAGAAAACCTATTTCGTACACGTTATTAAAACAATACTAGCAACTTACAATATAAAAAAGAATATGTTCCACGATTTAGTAAGCAAGATAATAGCAGTTTAACAACTAACTCCGTGTCACACCTAGTCCCGGTCTCCCCTATTTGTAATATTAAAACGTATTGCATAAATATGCAAGTTGCTTCAAATTTAATAAATAAACTTTGACAATATACAAACACATCTCAAAAAAATGAGACTAAAAGATGTTCTAGCTGCTGCAAAATTTAAAGCTGAGAAAAACTTTTTGCTATTACTGATATTTAAGAGTCCACTACCATAACAAGAATAACAAGATGACAAAATAAAGCACATTAAATACTAAAATTATGAAATTACGCTTATTAGAGTCATTTAAACAGATAAAGCAGATAAATAACCGAAACGGCATTCATTAAAAACACAAATAATTCTTGAGTATTATGAAACTTTTATAAAACAATCACAAACTCGATAAAAATAGTACTGACATTTTGATTTATTCAGGAAACAAAAATCATCTGTACTATCATAAATGTATACAGTAAGATGTCAAAATGTAACATGTATGTACATAGTTATTATTTGTGATTGTGTTGATGATTAATTATCAGTTCTCTGACAAACCTTGACCGCGTTTCATTTACATTACTTTACGTCAAACGATACTTACACAAATAAGTGAAGAAGAAATCACAAAAAACTCTTTCTGCCAGTGATCGTAATATCTATACATATTATAAACTTATTTTTTTTTTGTTCTATATACACTTACTCATTGTGAAGTACATATCTCAACTTCGGTCAAAGTTTCTTTCTGCCGTCCAACTGATAAAGAGAAAAAAAGAAACAGAATACACTGGCATATATATATATGTATATATATACTGGCATAGTATTTGCAGTATCTATCTAACCTCTCTTTGATAAAGTGCAGTCAAATAATATAGTGGTTTTACGTTTAGTTCTAAAACCGATGTTAAAGTGTATAAACATTTGTTGTAACTTGTAATGTGCGTCAAAAAGTCATGCGCAACTGACAGTGCTTTATATTAAAATCACCATTTTTAAAACAAAGATCAAGCACAGAGTGAAAAGAAAGAAAAGTTACCATACTTCATTCTCGAAAAACCAGAAAAAAACTTACAACTACAACACACTTTGAAGTACTTCAAATCTACTCAAATCAAAACAAACTTCTTTTTATACTACAAAACATGATAATAACAATAATATTATTGTTGATTGTTTTTACAATAATGTATGATTTTTATTTACACCGTACAAGAAATGGGCGACTTATCGATCTTATACCAGGTCCACCTGGTATTCCAGTTTTTGGCTCGGCACTTTTAGTTCAAGCTTCACAAGGTAAGTATAATGTGCTTCTTTTTACACAAATTAAAATTTAAAAAACATCTGCACTGTTTACACATTGCACTTTTGCCACAATATTATCTGTTAAAATTAATATATTTTTCAGAAGATATATGGCACCTTCTACGTTTTTACGCGAACATTAACTATCCTGTTATAAAAATCTGGATAGGTTTCAGAAATGGTGTATCCATTCGTCATCCAGACGATTTAGAAGTATTAAAATAGCATAAATATACCTTTTCCGCAATTGTACACTGTCAATCTGTCGATTTCACTTAAGAATTAGTGTTATCATTTAGTATTAAAAAGATATAATTATTCATACTCGAAAATATACTTATGAAATAAAATATTTAAAAAAAACTTCTTTGTGTGTTAAAAATACACTTAGAGAAGCATAATATTTTTATTATAGTTTATCTTACTTTCTGTATTTTTAGAAAATTTTAAGCAGTACAAAACATATCAAAAAAAGTGAAATGTACGACATGTTACGTCCGTGGCTTAACGATGGACTTCTTACTAGCAACGGTAATATACCTCCAGTACCATGACTGTAAATTTTACTTACTACTTTAATTAAATATTATATAATAATACATTATATTATTTACTGTAACACCCCCAAATTAATGTAAACTTTTTTAACAATATTTATACTACAAATAGTATGAGATGACCAATATGTTTCGGACGTGATTTTTAGTGTTTTATTATATATGATCTTGTTTTTTTAAGGAAGCAAATGGTACAGTCGAAGAAAAATATTAACGCCAACATTTCATTTTAATATGCTGCGACAATACGTTGACGTTTTTGTCGAAGAAAGCAACCATATGGTAACATCTCTGAAAGAATGTGAAGGAACAGTTATACAAGATTTAGTCCCATTACTTAGCGAGCACACACTAAATGCAATATGCGGTAAATTATCATATTTTCTGTCATATTGTGTAAGAATATCCACTTATACAAACAATTATACTCAATACAGATTTTATTATTCGAAGGTAACACATCGATGTTGCTATATTATACATGACACAATAAATATGCAATAACCGAATATATGTAATGTTCAAAATCTCTATGCAAAATGTTTAGTACGATAAAGCTGTGCTAAATGTACTTTTAGAAACCGCCATGGGTATTTCTTTGCGTAGTTGTGACACGTTCCAGGAACAATATCGAAAATCAATAGAAGATATGGGTCGCTTTTTTGTACACAGGTAATT
>NW_018020748.1:235542-238483 GCF_002006095.1 Pseudomyrmex gracilis
AAGAGATACAATGTCGTACGTATTAGTGATAGAGTATACGGATTTGTAACATGTTATTACTTAAGTCATAGATTACGGTACGTTGCATATTACTGTACTGTGCACGCACATATATATATATATATATATATATTTTTTTTTTGTCTTATATAGAGTCGTATACGATTCCAGCTAACACAATTTTGCACCTTAATATCTATGACGTCCATAGAGATGCTAACTTTTGGCCAAACCCGGAAGTATTCGATCCGGATCGATTTTTGCCTGACCGAATGCAAAATCGCCATCCTTATTGCTACTTACCGTTTAGTGCGGGACCACGGAATTGCATAGGTAAATAGCGTAATTTGTCTGTTTGTTTGACAAAAAAAATTTGTTCTGATTAATTGCGCGTTCGGCAGGTCAACGGTTCGCTATGTACGAATTGAAGATTATGATCGCATCTCTAGTACATCACTTCTACATAGAGCCTGTAGATCTTTTGAAGAATCTAAAAATTAAACTAGATTTGATACTTCGTCCTGCTCATCCGGTTCGTGTAAAATTTGTGCCGATCAAATAAATATTGAGACACCTAAAGACAAAAATGGGACAACTTGATTTTTTGGTTATAAACTGTTTTATCTTAAAGATGTATGTATAAATGAAATATATAAAAATATTATATAAAAAATTTATAAAGTCGGATTGCAACTTAAAAAGCGGACATTTCGACGTTTCCGCTACGTTACTACCACGTTTTACAGCTTTTGAACGAAATGTTGTTAGTTTCGGAAAACCCGTTGCGGAAACGTTTGTGCTACTACCGATGCTATGTGGGTATTTGTCTTTGGAGTAACGTCAGTTAAATTAAGTGAGTAAAACGTCATAATCAAGTTAATTAACTAACAAAGTTGTTTAAAATTTGGTTTTGAGTATATATTTATGTATTATATATAAGATTTAACATAGCACGTAATATTACAAAAATATCTCAATAAAATTGCACTATACCATTACTAATAAATAGTATAATACAATATTACAATACTATTATCAATATATTACATTAATATATAATAGTAAGCATTTTAAGTAACAAAAGTATATATCAAATACGGTTTTTATTTTGTCTTATGAACGTTAGATATGTCCCACAGCACTTCAAAAACATTACGAAAACCTTACATTGAAAAGTTGTAGTATTGCGTGATAGTTGCAAAATATTTCTGCGATGGTAATGCAAGCTTACGGCAACGTAGAAATGTCCGTTTTCAAAAATATTGCAATGTATATATAAGATTACAGTATTTATCGTGCAATGTAATGGTAATATTAAAACGCAGTGTATTTGTAATATTAAAACACAATGTAAAAGACCAGAGCACATTGTGACATGCAAATTATATTATTAAAAATAACAAACTGCACACTATATTATGTAATATTATGTAACATTGAGTACATTACATAATAGTCACATCTTTTAGCTTTACGAAAAAAATATTATTTTCATATATTGTTATACGTGCCCCGTATTCAGAATTAGTTGTCAAACAAGCAAAAATTCTAATGTTCTTGGGTGTAAGATCATAGTTAATATCTGAAGTACGTAATATATAATTACCTAGTTGTTCTTCTAGAAAATCACTAATAAAAATCGTTTTTGGCTTAGCATAACCGACACTTGTACAAATCGTATTTTCACATATGTTCTTTTCTGAAATTTTCTTACAATACCGAATTATAACGTACGATCTTTAGTTCTTTTCAAATAATAATACACCCTATCCCATTAACAAAGTTTTTGATAAAGTTATATAGCGCGACGCATCCTACGCACGGCGATTACTTTCTCACGCATACTCAACGTGTGACACCTTACCCCAAACGTTCATTTTAAATAAAAGATATATTTATAAACTGCAATGCAATGACGATTAAATAAATAAAAAAAAACTTATTTAAAACTACCACTTGTCTTATACCTAAAATAAAAGTGCAATTAGACATTTTACAATCAATAAAATTACAAACCAATCGAGATTTAAAAAATCTACTTGCCATGTCCAGTTTTACAAAAGTGCTCGAAAATATCATATATCATGTTATTAAAAAAAACTATTTCGTACACGTTATTAAAACACTATTACCAACTTACAAAATAAAAAACAATATGTTCCACGATTTAGTAAGCAAGATAATAGCAGTTTAACAACTAACCCCGTGTCACACCTAGCCCCGGTCTCCCCTATTTGTAATATTAAAACGTATTGCATAAATATGCAAATTGCTTCAAATTTAATAGATAAACTTTGACAATATACAAAAACATCCCAAAACCACTATAAAGAAAAGATGTTTTAGCTGATGCAAAATGTAAAGCTAAGAAAACTTTTTGCTATTACTGATATTTAATAGTCCACTACCATCTTATCTCCGGTCAAAGTTTCTTTCTGCCGTTTAACTGATAAAGAGAAAAGAAGAAACAGAATACACTGGCATATATAAATATATGTATACATATACTGGCATAGTATTTGCAGTATCTATCTAACTTTTCTTTGATAAAATGCAGTCAGATAATATATTGGTTTTACGTTTAGTTCTAAAACCGATGTTAGAGTGTATAAACATTTCTTGTAACTTCTAATGTGCGTCAAAAAGTCATGCGCAACTGACAATTCTTTATATTAAAATCACCAATTTTAAAACAAAGATCAAGCAGACTGAAAAGAACAAAGTGTTACCATACTTCGAAACGTTCTCGAAAAACCAGAAACAAACTTACAACTACAACACACTTTAAAATACTTCAAATTTACTCAAATCAAAACAAGCCTCTTTTTATACTACAAAACATGATAATAACAATAATATTATTGTTGATTGTTTTTACAATAATGTATGATTTTTATTTACACCGTACAAGAAATGGGCGACTTATCGATCTTATACCAGG
>NW_018020748.1:239978-244125 GCF_002006095.1 Pseudomyrmex gracilis
ACTTAATTTTTTCTAAAGCAATCTATATATTAAATTAGAATGTCTATAGATTTAAAGTGACTATGATGTGCAGATTACAATCTCCTTGGCTGTATCCCGAATGGTCGTTTGCATTATCTCCAACAGGTAGACAGCAAGCCAAAACGTTGAAAATATTACATGGATTTACTGAAAAAGTTTGTAAAATATATTTGCATAATAACTTACTTTTCAATACGCAAGATTATAAATGCATGTATAACAAAACATCAACAATATTACAATGTATTTCTTCTATTCATATATAGGTCATTAAAGAAAGGAAACTATATCACGAACGAACACAGTACCAATATTTAAAAAGCATTGAAACTGGTATATCGACAAAAACAGATGATGTAGAAGTGATCGGAAGTACGTAAAACAATCAAATATTATTGTTTGTTGAGATCTGATACAAATATAAAAAATGCAATTTTACCGGTATTTGCATAAAATATAGTAAAATGTATACAAAAACCTATAAAATTAGGAGCGTGATGCAACTGTACATATTTTTTAACTTAGTTCGTAAAAAGCGACTCGCTATGTTGGATCTTCTAATAGCGGCATCTCGTGAAAATAATATAACCGATTTGGACATCAGAGAGGAAGTCGACACCTTCATGTTCGAGGCATGTATACGTGTAGTATGCGCTTAAGTTGTTTTTTATAGTGTTCAGATACATGTAATTACTGACAAATAGATACTGTAATTACAGGGTCACGATACTACGGCAATGGGTGTGTGTTTTGCTTTACTTTTACTAGCTGAGCACAAGGATGTTCAGGTACTTTGTGATATATAAATAAAACTGCGCGAAATGTGAACACCATCAATGAAGACTACAGTTTATATTAGTCAGATCGCTTTTTATTTGTGACATATCTTTCTTTATATATACGTTTAACAAACTTAGTAAAACAATATATTTTTTAGAAGAAACTTCCGAACTTTCATACAAAACTATTATAATTAAATCAGCAAAATAACACAACTTTTAATAATATATAGGATCGTGTCAGGACTGAAGTTGCTGATGTGATGAAAGAAACTGAAGGCAAATTGATTATGGCGTCCTTACAAAAGCTACCGTATTTAGAAAGATGCTTAAAAGAAGTGATGCGATTGTATCCCAGTGTACATTTCATATCCCGCCTTAATTCAGAAGAGATACAATGTCGTACGTATTAGTGATAGAGTATACGGATTTGTAACATGTTATTACTTAAGTCATAGATTACGGTACGTTGCATATTACTGTAATGTCCACGCACATATATATATATATATATATATTTTTTTTTGTCTTGTATAGAGTCGTATACGATTCCAGCTAACACAATTTTGCACCTTAATATCTATGACGTCCATAGAGATGCTAACTTCTGGCCAAACCCGGACGTATTCGATCCGGATCGATTTTTGCCTGACCGAATGCAAAATCGCCATCCTTATTGCTACTTACCCTTTAGTGCGGGACCACGGAATTGCATAGGTAAATATCGTAATTTGCCTGTTTTTCTGACAAGAAAACAGTTTTTCTGATTTGTTGCGCGTTGGCAGGTCAACGGTTCGCTATGTACGAAATGAAGACTATGATCGCATCTTTAGTACACCACTTCTACATAGAGCCTTTAGATCTTTTGAAGAATCTGAAAATTAAACTAGATTTGATACTTCGTCCTGCTCATCCGGTTCGTGTAAAATTTGTGCCGATTAAATAAATATCAAGACACCTAAAAGCAAAAATGAGACAACTTGATTTTTTGATTTTAAACAGTTATGTGTTAAAGATTGTATGTATAGATACATAAAAATATTATTATATAAAAAATATAGTTTTAAACATACCTAAGCAAGCAGCTGACGTTGTAATGACATAAATATACGTTACTTTTGTCATCAAGTGGTGATTATAATCTAAATTTGACGTTATTCTGAACGGCATAACATTCACGTCATTAAACAATTAAAGAATCTTTTCAGGCTTTGAAGTTTCTAAACTAATAAATATATATATTCGTCATAGGAGCCGTTCGCTAGGTGTTGTGCGGAAATTATATGTGTATATATATCCATATATATACGTGTTCACATGTAAATTTTTACACGTGAAATTCGAATTGAAATAACAATTCTAAAATTCATATTGGATGCTATACTTGCATCTCGTATATGAGAAATCCCAAATACCCCCCTAATGTGTTCACGTCATTATATACGTCACACGTATACGTCATATATGATGTAACTACTCACATAGCACAAATGTTTCCGCAACGGGTTTTTTGACACTTAGCAACGTTTTGTTAAAAGTCTCTTAAACGTCGTAGTAGCCGGAACTTCGAAATTTAAGTTGCGATCCGATTTCGTAGTAACGTATAAGAATCGTTCAGAAAACGTTACCAAAATTGTTGATGCATTCGCAAAGTTTTTAATGTTTAGTTTTTCATAAACGTATAATACATGTAAAATACATATAAAATACATGCAATTGATACAAGAAATTATTCTCCAGAAAGGATATTCTCCAGCTTAAGCTTTAAACCCCGCTTTCCAGGAGAATATCCTTTTGGTTTACCTGCATGTAGTTTAAATGTATTTTACAAAGTTTATGAAAAATTAAACATTAAAAACGTTGCGAATGCATCAACGATTGCAGTGATCTTTTCTGAACGTTTCTTTTACGGTTTTACGAAGTCGGATCGCAACTTAAAAAGCAAACATTTCGATGTTCCCGCTACGTTACTACCACGTTTTACAGACATTTAACGAATAGTTGCGAAATATTTCTGCACTGGTACTGCAAGCTTACGGCAACGTTGAAATGTCCGCCTTCAAAAATTTTGCAATGTAAGATTACAGTAATTACCGTGCACTGTAGTTGTAATATTAAAACGCAATGTATTTGTAATATTGAAACATACTATAGGGGAGACCGAAGCACATTGTAACATGCAAATTATAGTATTACAATAAACACACTGCACACTATATTATGTAATAATATGTAACTTTTCTTATACCTAAGATAAAATTGCAATTAGACATTTTAAAATCAATAAAATTACTAACCAATCGAGAAAAAAAATCTACTTGTCATGTTCAGTTTACAAAAGTGCTCGTAAATATCATATATCATGTTTGTAAAAAAAACTATTTCGTACACGTTATGAAAACAATACTAGCAACTTACAATATAAAAAAGAATATTTTCCACGATTTAGTAAGCAATATAGCAGTTCGACAATTATGTCGTGTCACACTTAGCCCCGATCTTCTCTATTTGTAATATTAAAACGTATTGCGTAAATATGCAAATTGCTTCAAATTTAATAGATAAACTTTGACAATATACAAAAACATCCAAAAAAAAATGAGACTAAAACATGTTCTAGCTGATGCAAAATTTAAAGCTGAGAAAAACTTTTTGCTATTACTGATATTTAAGAGTCCACTACCATAACAAGAATAACTAGATGACAGAATAAAGCACATTGAATAATAAAATTATGAAATTACCCTTATTAGAGTCATTCGAACAGATAAAGCAGATAAATAACCGAAACGGCATTCATGAAAAACACAAAAAATTTTCGAGTATTATTAAACTTTTATCGAACAATTAGAAACAACTCAATAAAAATATTACTGACATTTTGATTTATTTAAAAAACAAAAATCATTTTTACTATCATAAATGTATACAGTAAGATGTCAAAATGTATACAGTAAGATGTCAAAATGTAACATGTATGCACATAGCTACTATTTGTGATTGTGTTGATGATTAATTATCAGTTCTCTGACAAACCTTGACCGCGTTTCATTTATATTACTTTACGTCAAATTATAATTACACAAAGAAGTAAAAAAGTAATCACAAAAAACTCTTTCTGCCATTATCCGAAATTTTTATAAGTCTGATAAACTCTTTTTTTTTTTTTTTATATTAACTTAACCATCGTGGAGTACACAGTGGCGTAGTAACGGGGTCCGCCCCGGGCGCCGTCTTAACAAAAGCGCAATGGAGCAATATGTAAACGCATTTTTATTGCTTGAAGCTTGAGCGTTATTTAATTTAAAAAATTTACTAGACAGCGTAGCGTTTGAGTGACAATTGAG
>NW_018020748.1:245370-251336 GCF_002006095.1 Pseudomyrmex gracilis
ACAAGAAATGGGCGACTTATCGATCTTATACCAGGTCCACCTGGTATTCCAGTTTTCGGGTCGGCACTTTTAGCTCAAGCTTCACAAGGTAAGTATAATGTGCTCCTTTTTCCATAATTTAAAAGTTAAAATACAACCTCCATTGTTTACACATTGCACATTTACTACAACATTATCTACTACATTTAATATAAATTTCAGAAGATATATGGCACCTTATACATTTTTACACGGACATTTATTATCCTGTTGGAAAAGTCTGGTTAGGTTTAAGGAATTGTGTATCCATTCGTCATCCAGACGATTTAAAAGTATTAAAATAGCAGAAATATATTTTTTCGCGATTATACACTGTGAATATGTCGATTTCACTTACTATTAGTGTTATCATTTAGTATTAATAAGATACAATTACTCATACTTGAGAATATATATAAATAAAATAAAATAATTAACAAAAACTTCTCTGTATGTTAAAATTAAACTTAGAGAACCATATAATTTTTACTATAGTTTCTCTTATTTTCTGTAATTTTAGACAATTTTAAGCAGTCCAAAACATATCGAAAAAAATATAATATACGATATGTTACGTCCGTGGCTTAACGATGGACTTCTTACTAGCAAAGGTAATATTACGCCATGACTGTAAATTTTACTTCATAATGTAATTAAATATTATAAATTGATACATTATATTATTTACTGTAACACACCCAAATTAATGTGAAACTTTTCAACTATGGTTATATTACAAATAATATTACACCAATATGTTCCAGACGTGATTTTTACTGTCTTATTATATATGATCTTGTTTTTTTAAGGAAGCAAATGGTACACTCGAAGAAAAATATTAACGCCTACATTTCATTTTAATATACTGCAACATTTCGTTGACGTTTTTGTCGAAGAGAGCAACCATATGATAACAACTCTAAAAGAATGTGAAGAAGCAGTTATAAAAGATTTAGTCCCATTTCTTAGCGAGCACACACTAAATGCAATATGCGGTAAATTATCATATTTTCTGTCATATTTGTGTGTGTAAAAATATCTACTTTTACAAACAATCATACTCAATACAGAATTTATTATGCGAAGGTAACACATCCATGTTACTATATTATACATGACACAATAAATATGCAATAAACGAATAAATGTAACGTTCGAAATCTTTATGCAAAGTGTTTAGTACGATAAAGCTGTGTTACATGTACTTTTCAGAAACCGCCATGGGTATTTCTTTGCGTAGTTGTGACACGTTCCAGGAACAATATCGAAAATCAATAGAAGATATGGGTCGCTTTGTTGTACACAGGTAATTGACGCACGTACATTGTTACAGTATATATTATATATATATACAATATTTATATGTATAGTATATTTTACAATAAAACTTCATATTACACTTTCAAGGTAATTAATTTTTTTTCTATGTTAAATTGAATCACACTTAAATTTTTCATAAGCAATCTGTATAATTAATTAGAATGTCTATACATTTAAAGTGACTATGATTTGCAGATTACAATCTCCTTGGCTGTATCCCGAGTGGTCGTTCGCATTATCTCCAACAGGTAGAAAGCAAGCTAAAACGTTAAAAATATTACATGGATTTACTGAAAAAGTATGTAAAATATCTTTGCTTAAGAACCTACTTTTCAATACGCAAGATTATAAATGCATGTATAACAAAACATCAACAATATTACAATGTATTTCTTCTATTCATATATAGGTCATTAAAGAAAGAAAACTATATCACGAACGAACACAGAACCAATATTTAAAAAGCAGTGAAACTGGTATATCGACAGAAACAGATGATGTAGAAGTGATCGGAAGTACGTAAAACAATCAAATATTATTGTTGTTGAAATCTGATACAAATTTTAA
Source organism: Pseudomyrmex gracilis (assembly GCF_002006095.1). Taxonomy (NCBI): domain Eukaryota; kingdom Metazoa; phylum Arthropoda; class Insecta; order Hymenoptera; family Formicidae; genus Pseudomyrmex; species Pseudomyrmex gracilis. Next base: position 247,276 of record NW_018020748.1, read on the forward strand.
AATTGCAATTTTATCGGTATTTGCATAAAATAAAATAAAATGTATACAAAACTTTATAAAATTAGGAGCGTGATGCAACTGTACATTTTTTTTACCTTAGTTCGTAAAAAGCGACTCGCTATGTTGGATCTTTTAATAGCGGCATCTCGTGAAAATAATATAACCGATTTGGACATCAGAGAGGAAGTCGACACCTTCATGTTCGAGGCATGTATATGTGTAGTATGCACCTAAGTTGTTTTTTAGTGTTCAGATAGAAGTAATTACTGAAAAATTGGTATTGTAATTACAGGGTCACGATACTACGGCAATGGGTGTGTGTTTTGCTTTACTCTTACTAGCTGAGCACAAGGATATTCAGGTATTTTGTGATATATAAATAGACCTGCGCGAAATGTGAACAACATCAATGAAGAGTAGAGTTTATTTTAGTCAGATCGCTTTTTATTTGTGACATATCTTTTTTTATATATACGTTTAACAAACTTAGTAAAACAATATAATTAAAAAAAAAAAATAAACATGATATTCTCAAGAAACTTCCAAACCTTTATACAAAACGTTTATAATTGAATCAGCAAAATAACACGACTTTTAATAATATATATATAGGATCGTGTCAGGACTGAAGTTGCTGATGTGATGAAAGAAAATGNAGGCAAATTGACTATGGCGTCCTTACAAAAGCTACCGTATTTAGAAAGATGCTTAAAAGAAGTGATGCGATTGTATCCCAGTGTACATTTCATATCCCGCCTTAATTCAGAAGAGATACAATGTCGTACGTATTAGTGATAGNGTATACGGATTTGTAATATGTTATTACTTAAGTCATAGATTACAGTACGTTGCATATCACTGTAATGTGCACACACACATATATATATATATATATATTTTTTTTTGTTTTGTATAGAGTCGTATACGATTCCAGCTAACACAATTTTGCACCTTAATATCTATGGCGTCCATAGAGATGCTAACTTCTGGCCAAACCCGAACGTATTCGATCCCGATCGATTTTTGCCTGACCGAATGCAAAATCGCCATCCTTATTCCTACTTATCGTTCAGTGCGGGACCACGGAATTGCATAGGTAAATAACGTAATTTGTCTGTTTTTCTGACAAGAAAACAGTTTTTCTGATACGTTGCGCGGTTGGCAGGTCAACGGTTCGCTATGTACGAAATGAAGACTATGATCGCATCTCTAGTACACCACTTCTACATAGAGCCTGTAGATCCTTTGAAGAATCTAAAAATGAAAGCAGATTTGATACTTCGTCCTGCTCATCCGGTTCGTGTAAAATTCGTGCCGATCAAATAAATATAGAGACACCTAAAGACAAAAATGGGACAACTTGAGGTTTTGGTTATAAACTGTTATATATTAAAGATTGTATGTATAAGTGAAATATATAAAAATATTTTATAAAAAATATATTATTACCCACACATACCCAAGCAACCAGCTGACGTTGTAAGGACGTAAATATACGTGACTTTTGTCACCAACTGGTGATTATGACCTAATTTTGACGTTATTCTGAACGTCATAACATTGACATCAGTATATACGTCACACGTTTACGTCATATATGATGTAACTACTCATATAGCACAAATGTTTTCTCAACGGGTTTTTTGACACTTAGCAACGTTTTGTTAAAAGTCTCTAAAACGTCGTAGTAGCGGAAACGTTGAAATTTAAGTTGGGATTTGACTTTGTAGTAACGTATAAGAATCGTTCAGAAAACGTTACTGACATTGTTGATGCATTCGCAAAGTTTTTAATGTTCAGTTTTTTATAAACATTGTATAATACATGTAAAATACATGTAAAAATCATGCAGTCGATACAAGAAATTATTCTCCAGGAAGGATATTCTCCAATTTAAGCTTCAAACCCCTCTTTCCTGGAGAATATTCTCTTGGTCTAACCGCATGTAGTTTAAATGTATTTTACAATGTTTATGAAAACTTAACCATGAAAAACTTTGCGAATACATCAACGATTTCAGTAAACTTTTCTGAACGTTTCTTATACGTTTTTACGAAGTCGGATCGCAACTTAAAAAGCAAACATTTCGATGTTCCCACTACGTTACTACCACGTTTTACAGACTTTTAACGAAATGTTGCGAAATATTTCTGCAATGTTACTGCAAGCTTACGACAACGTTGAAATGTCCGCCTTCAAAAATATTGCAATGTAATATTACAGTAATTACCGTGCAATGTAGTTGTAATATTAAAACGCAATGTATTTGTAATAGTAAAACACAATGTAGGGGAGACCGGGGCACATTGTGACATGCAAATTATAGTATTAAAACTAACAAACTGCACATTATATTATGTAATATTATGTAACATTGAGTACATTACATAATAGTCATCTTTTAGCTTTAAGAAAAAAAATAATATTTTTATATATCTTTATACAAACAAAGTTATTTAATGTTAAACACGTGCAAATTTGTCAACGTGCTGCGTATCCAGGATTCGTTGTCACATAAGCCAAAATTCTGATTTTCTTGAGTGTAAGATCAAAGTTAATATCTGAAGCACGTAATATATAATTAATTAGTTGATCTTTTTGAAAATCACTAATAAAAATTTTTTTTGGCTTAGCATAACCCACACTTGTACAAATCGTGTTTTCACATATGTCCTTTTCTGAAATTTTCTTGCAATACTGAACTAACGTGCGATCTTCAGTTCACTTCAAGACTATTTTCCACGATTTACTAAGTAAGATAATAGCAGTTTGACAACTAACCTTGTGTCACAACTGGCACCGGTCTTCCCTATTTGTAATATTAAAACTTACTGCAAATATACAAATTGCTTCAGATCTAACAGATAAACTTTGACAATATATAAAGACATCCCAAAAGAAATGAGAATAAAAGATGTTCTAACTAATGCAAAATTTAAAGCTAAGAAAAACTTTTTGCTATTACTAATATTTAATAGTCCACTACCATAACAAGAATAACAAAATGACAGAATAGAGCACAGTGGATAATAAAATTATGACACTACGCTTATTACAGTCATTCGAACAGATAAAGCCCCAATAGCCAAATGATAGCAGTATGCCAGCAGTATGCACGCAGTTGTGATCAGCACTTTGGAGCAAATTCCACTCAGCTATGTCATCATAGTGAGTGAAGTACGTAGTCACGATATGTAAATAAAACAACACAGCAAAAATATAGAAATTAATGAAGGATGAAATGACAATAGCGCGTTATGCTTCAAATCTGCTACATTTTTTGAGCAAGTTTTGCTTGATTGATACAATAATATTTGCATCACGGTATGACACATTTATATTTTCTGTGTTTTCTGTTTTTTGTCAACACTAGTTGACAAACAGATAACAGATTATATTTGTGTATTCTTGCATAATGTATTATTGCAAAGTCTGCATTTTACTTGCATAATGTATTATTGCAGACTTTGCAAACTATGCTCATTCAGTCTTGTTTATCTGAGAGATAAATAATCGAAACGGCATTCACATTAAAAATTCAAACANTTNTCTACTATTATGAAACTTGTATAGAAAAATCACAAACAACTTCATAAAAACATATGACACTCGGATTTATTCAGGAAACAGAGATCATCTCTACTATCATAAATGTATACAGTAAGATGTCAAAATGTAACATGTATGTACACAGTTACTATTTGTGATTGTGTTGATGATTCATTATCAGTTCTCTGACAAACCTTGATAGCTTTTCATTTATATTACTTTACGTCAAACTATACTTACACAAATAAGTGAAGAAGTAATCACAAAAAACTCTTTCTGCCATTATCCGTAATTTTTATAAGTTTTATAAAATTTATTTTTGTTTTGTTTTATATAAACTTAACCATTGTGGAGTACACAGTGGCGTAGTAAGGGGGGGCTGTCCGCCCCGGGCGCCGTCTTAACAAGGGCGCAATAGAGCAATATGTAAACGCATTTTTATTGCTTGAAGCTTGAGCGTTATTTAATTTAAAAAATTTACTAGACAGCGTAGCGTTTGAGTGACAATTGAG
>NW_018020748.1:254626-257330 GCF_002006095.1 Pseudomyrmex gracilis
GTATTCGATCCGGATCGATTTTTGCCTGACCGAATGCAAAATCGCCATCCTTATTGCTACTTACCGTTTAGTGCGGGACCACGGAATTGCATAGGTAAATAGCGTAATTTGTCTGTTTGTTTGACAAAAAAAATTTGTTCTGATTAGTTGCGCGTTCGGCAGGTCAACGGTTCGCTATGTACGAATTGAAGATTTTGATCGCATCTCTAGTACATCACTTCTACATAGAGCCTGTAGATCTTTTGAGGAATTTAAAAATTAAAGCAGATTTGATACTTCGTCCTGCTCATCCGGTTCGTGTAAAATTCGTGCCGATCAAATAAATATCGAGACACCTAAAGACAAAAATGGGACCACTTGATTTCTTGGTTATAAACTGTGTTATCTTAAACATGTATGTATAAATGAAATATTTTAAAATATTATGTAAAAAATATATAAAGTCGGATTGCAATTTAAAAAGCGGACATTTCGACGTTTTCGCTACGTTACTACCACGTTTTACAGCTTTTGAACGAAATGTTGTTAGTTTCGAAAAACCTGTTGCGGAAACGTTTGTGCTACTAACGATGCTATGTGGGTATTTGTCTTTGGAATAACGTCAGTTGAAGTAAGTGAGTAAGACGTCATAATCAAGTTAATTAACTAACAAAGTTGTTTAAAAATTGGTTTTGAGTATATATTTATGTATTATATATAAGATTTAACATAGCACGTAATATATACTATATATTACAAAAATATCTCAATTAATTTGCACTATACCATTACAAGTAGATATTATAATACAATATATGACAATAATATTATCAATATATTACATTAATATATAATAGTAAGCATTTTCAGTAACGAAAGTATATATCAAATATAGTTTTTATTACGTCTTATGAACGTTAGATATGTCCCACAGCACTGCAAAAACATTACGTAAACCTTACATTTAAAAATTGTAATATTGCGTGATAGTTGCAAAATATTTCTGCAGTGGTACTGCAAGCTTACGGCAACGTTGAAATGTCCGCCTTCAAAAATATTGCAATGTAAGATTACAGTAATTACCGTACACTGTAGTTGTAATATTAAAACGCAATGTATTTGTAATATTAAAACACAATGTAAAAGACCGGGGCACATTGTGACATGCAATTTATAGTATTTAAAATAACAAACTGCACACTATATTATGTAATATTATGTAACATTGAGTACATTACATAATAGTCACATCTTTTAGCTTTACGAAAAAAAAAATATTTATGTATATCTTTATACAAACAAAGTTATTTACTGTTAAACACGTGCAAATTTGTCAACGTGCCCCGTATTCAAGATTAGTTGTCACATAAGCCACAATTCTGATTTTCTTGGGTGTAAGATCACAGTTAATATCTGAAGCACGTAATATATAATTAACTAGTTGTTCTTCTTGAAAATCACTAATAAAAATATATATGCAGAGAGGGCCGATACGGAGTGAAATACTAGGTGTTGATGTATGAACAATAATCTTTATTTTCACTCCGTATCGGCCCTTTCTGCATATATATTTTTTTAACAATTTCACGGAGTATAAATTAACAATTATATTGTTCACTAATAAAAATCTTTTTTGGCTTAGCATAACCCACACTTGTACAAATCATAGTTTCACATATGTCCTTTTCTGAAATTTTCTTGCAATACTGAACTAACGTGCGATCTTCAGTTCACTTCAAGACTATTTTCCACGAATTACTAAGTAAGATAATAGCAGTTTGACAACTAACCTTGTGTCACAACTGGCACCGGTCTTCCTTATTTGTAATATTAAAACTTACTGCAAATATACGAATTGCTTCAGATTTAATAGATAAACTTTGACAATATATAAAGACATCCCAAAAGAAATGCGAATAAAAGATGTTACGTCCTGGCCCATGGATACGGTCGGGCTGTGGTGTGACGCAACAGTAAACGCGTCGTTTTCCATATCTCTCTCTACAGTGGACACGGAAGTCCTGCTGCGAGAGAGTCGAGCGAGTTTNTTTATATTCGTCGACAGGTCAACGGCGTACGCCGATTTTACTCTGTCTAACGAACACTCGCTCGTTGGTCCCTTTTTAGGTCTGAGACGCAAATCTCACTTACCAAGGACGGGACCTGGCGATTTTAACGAGGAAGGGAGAGTGGGTTATACGGAAAGAAGAATAACAAAGAATAATTCTTTAGATTGATTTCACACATTATAAAGTAGTTATATTTATAAAAAAAATCAAAATCAATGAAATAATAACAGACATGTAGAAATTAAAACAATAAAGGAGCATATAATCGTTTCATACAATGTAATCTACACGCTAGAACGCGAGTGTGAGAGAGAACGAGAGTGCGAGTTTTTTAGTGTAGCCAGCCTCTTAACCCATGTTTATACAACTTAAATCATCTCAGAGATTTGTATCTAGATAAATTCGGTTTTGTTTCATTTGTTAGGTTTCAATGGAAATAACGATAGGAATAAATTTGGATGTGTCATGATTCTAAGATTGATATTCGGAGATAAGTGAGTTTTGTTTGTTTCCGTGATTTAGAAAGGAAAAAGAAATAATTCGGACGCCACCCGAAACGGCTATATACCGCGAGTAGCCCTTCCGATGATTCGGACGCCGCCCAAGACGGTTATATACCGCGAGTAGCCCTTCCGATAATTCGGACGCCGCCCAAG
>NW_018020748.1:258530-300621 GCF_002006095.1 Pseudomyrmex gracilis
CGGTTTATTGTTTTCGGGCGTCGACACGATTTCTATTTGCGCGTCTATCGCGTCGAAGTCCGAGTCCGTTCGTGTTATTTATTGAGAAAAAAAAGGAATTTATTGTATGTCGGCGCGTCACGTTGCAAGAAAAAGGGGCCCGTGGAGTCCCCAGGACGTAACAATGTTCTAGCTAATGCAAAATTTAAAGCTAAGAAAAACTTTTTGCTATTCCTATTATTTAATAGTCCACTACCATAACAAGAATAACAAAATGACAGAATAGAGCACAGTGAATAATAAAATTATGACACTACGCTTATTACAGTCATTCGAACAGATAAAGCAGCCCCAATAGCCAAATGATAGCAGTATGCCAGCAGTATGCACGCAGTTGTGATCAGCACTGTGGAGCAAATTCCACTCAGCTATGTCATCATAGTGAGTGAAGTACATAGTCACGATATGTAAATAAAACAACACAGCAAAAATATAGAAATTAATGAAGGATGAAATGACAATAGCGCGTTATGCTTCAAATCTGCTACATTTTTTGAGCAAGTTTTGCTTGATTGATACAATAATATTTGCATCACGGTATGACACATTTATATTTTCTGTGTTTTCTGTTTTTTGTCAACACTAGTTGACAAACAGATAACAGATTATATTTGTGTATTCTTGCATAATGTATTATTGCAAAGTCTGCATTTTACTTGCATAATGTATTATTGCAGACTTTGCAAACTATGCTCATTCAGTCTTGTTTATCTGAGAGATAAATAATCGAAACGGCATTCACATTAAAAATTCAAACAGTTCTCTACTATTATGAAACTTGTATAGAAAAATCACAAACAACTTCATAAAAACATATGACACTCGGATTTATTCAGGAAACAGAGATCATCTCTACTATCATAAATGTATACAGTAAGATGTCAAAATGTAACATGTATGTACACAGTTACTATTTGTGATTGTGTTGATGATTCATTATCAGTTCTCTGACAAACCTTGACCGCGTTTCATTTATATTACTTTACGTCAAATTATAATTACACAAAGAAGTAAAGAAGTAATCACAAAAAACTCTTTCTGCCATTATCCGTAATTTTTATAAGTCTTATAAACTGTATTTTTTTTTTTTATATTAACTTAACCATCGTGGAGTACACAGTGGCGTAGTAAGAGGGTCCGTCCCGGGCGCCGTCTTAACAAAGGCGCAATGGAGCAATATGTAAACGCATTTTTATTGCTTGAAGCTCGAGCGTTATTTAATTTAAAAAATTTACTAGACAGCGTAGCGTTTGAGTGACAATTGAGTTGAATGTTCGTTGTCGGTTCAGCATATCTTTCCTTTTTCGAAACAATCGAGTAGCGCAAAAACAGACAAGTCGTTCACACTTTTCTCAGTCTCCAACACAGACAACTGTGCGAACATATAGCCAAATGTTTTACGATCGAGATATCATTTCTTTTTTTTCTGCGTTTATTAACCCGCAGATCTTTAGTTTTTCTTGGATCTTTCAACAGAAAGTATTAAAACAGCGTGAGTTCTGTCTGAATTCTGTCCATAAAAGTGCACACGTGCTCACACTTATATACAGTAAACTCTCGCTATAGATTCGTTTAGTCTCTCGCTATAAATCCGCTTTCCCCTTCACACGTACTTTCACGCACACATAAGTCACTCTTCTACCATGTCTACCCGTGCAGAATCGCGGCGGCTTTACTCTGCAAAATTAAAATTTAGTTGATTAAAAGTTTTAAGTTTATTAAAGTTTATTCAAGTTTAAAGGTTATTAAAAGTTTTATTTAAAATTTAAACTTTATTGTTTAATTTTTTATGTGAATTGACTATAAAATTGATTATAAAAAAAGTAAAAGTGTAAAATAAAAAGATGTTAAGTACTAAATTAAGAGAACAGTTTGTTAGTTATTTAAGTGATCATTATCAGAATAATCTAATAAAGAAGGCACGAGGGAGAAAGACCGCTTCGGGCGCTGTCTTTTCTTACTACGCCACTGGGAGTACATATCTTATCTCCGGTCAAAGTTTCTTTCTGTCGTCTACCTGATAAAGAGAAAAGAAAAGAGAGAATGGACTGGCATATATATATATATATATATATATATATATACTGGCATAGTATTTGCAGTATCAATCTAACTTCTCTTTGATAAAGTGTAGTCAGATAATATAGTGGTTTTACGTTTTGTTCTAAACCCGACGTTTGAGTGTATAAACATTTGTTGTACCTTGTAATGTTCGTCAAAAAGGTCATGCGTAACTGACCTTCAGTGCTTTATATTAAAATCACCATTTTTAAAACAAAGATCAAGCAGACTGAAAAGAAAGAAAAGTTACCATAATTCGAAACGTTCTCGAAAAACCAAAAACAAAACTACAACTAAAACAAACTTTGAAGTACTTCAAATCTACTCAAATCAAAACAAAACTCTTGTTATACTACAAAACATGATCGAAACAATAATATTATTTTTGATTGTTTTTACAATAATGTATGATTTTTATTTACACCATACAAGAAATGGGCGACTTATCGATCTTATACCAGGTCCACCTAGTATTCCAGTTCTCGGCTCGGCACATTTTGGTCAAGTTTCACAAGGCAAATATAATGTGTTTACACAATTTGTTAAAAAGAAGTAACCTACATTTTTTATACGGTGCACTTTTACCGAAGTATTATCTACTACATTTAGTACATTTTTCAGAGGATGCATGGCATCTTATACGTTTTTACACGGACTGTAAATATCCTATTGCAAAAATCTGGTTGGGTTTTACTTATGCTGTATCTATTCGTCATCCAGACGATCTAGAGGTACTAAAATATAAGACAGGTGTACTTCTTCGCGAACGTACATTGGCAATCTAAAATGAACTAAGCAATTACTGTTATCATCTATTATTCGGAAGACAAGATTACTCAAAATCTAGAATACATATATGACATATTTTATAAAATCATTATGTGCTGAAATTAGATAGCAGAAGAACTTATTTTCACTATCGTACCTCTTGCAATTTCAGAAAGTTTTAAGCAGCACGAAACACTTCGAGAAAAGTAGAATATACGATGCATTACGTCCATGGCTTAACGACGGTCTTCTCACCAGCAATGGTAATATAACAACATCACCATAGCTGTAGTTGATAATAATTTCGTAATCACTAATATATTATGATCAATTATTTTATTTTATGTAAAACAACCGACTTAATATAAAACTTTGCAACTGTTTATGTTATAAATAGAATTCACAAAACCATGTACATCCCTGATAAGAAAACATTTTACAAAATTATGTGACAAAATCTTGCACTAAAATTGTAATTTGCAATTATACAGATATATTTTAGGAAATAGATGTAAAAATATTGATCTTTTATAAAATATTTGTAATTGTTTGCAAAATTACTTTCCAAATACTATTTTGGCAAAAGAATAACGATATAGCAAATCATCTTAGAAGTATATTTGCAAAATCAATTTCAAAAAAGAATTGTCCAATAAGTGACACAAAACTTTCAGCTATGTGATGGTTAAAATATAATAAAAATATAATTGCATATGAAGAAATCAACTTAATTCATGTATATACTTACGGAAATGCATAACGACTTTCTCGCAATTTTTGACACCTATTATTTACACAATTTTTTTTTGACAAAACTGTTGCGTCATGGCGAATCATCTTAGTGCAATCATTGCAGGATCGTCGTTATTCATAATGCCTTTTTTGTGCAATATTTTCACAATTTGCCTATTAGGGTATAAAAACGTGATCTCAAAATTTTTATCATTCAAACGTATCTTTTAACCTGAATTATATCATTTTGTTCTTTCTTCAGGGAGCAAATGGCATACTCGTCGAAAATTGCTAACGCCAACATTTCATTTTACAATATTGCGGCAATTTATTGACGTTTTGATCGAAGAGGGTAACCATATGATAACATCTCTGAAAGAATGTGAAGGAACAGTTATAAAAGATTTAGTCCCATTTCTTAGCGAGCACACACTAAATGCAATATGCGGTAAACTATCATATTTTCTGTCATATCTGTGTGTGTAAGAATATTTACTTTTACGAACAATCATACTCAATACAGAATTTATTATTCGAAGATAACACATCGGTGTTACTATATTATACATGATGACACAATAAATATGCGATAAAAGAATATATGTAACGTTCGAAATCTCTATGCAAAGTGTTTAATATGATAAAACTGTGCTAAATGTACTTTTAGAAACCGCCATGGGTATTTCTTTGCGCAGTTGTGACACGTTTCAGGAACAGTATCGAAAATCAATAGAAGATATGGGTAACTTTATTGTATACAGGTAATTGACGCATATACATTTTTATAATATACGTTATATACATATACAGGGTGTCCGACAATTAGTGTAAAATCTCTCGTTGGCAAGTAGAGGAAATAAAACTGAGTCGAAAAGTCTTGAACCATTTTTTTCTATTACATATAATAAAGGAGTAATTATTGAATAAATCAAGCCAATCAGAGCCGACTTTTAGCAGAACGCACGTCAGTGAGCCGCGCGCTCACGCACACCAGGCGCGTGGTTCACTGACGTACGTTCTGCTAAAAGTCGGCTCTGATTGGCTTGATTTATTCAATAATTACTCCTTTATTATATGTAATAGAAAAAAATGGTTCAAGACTTTTCGACTCAGTTTTATTTCCTCTACTTGCCAACGAGAGATTTTACACTAATTGTCGGACACCCTGTATATGTATATAACGTATATTATAAAAATGTATATGCGTCAATTTTTCGACTCAGTTTTACATCTTCTACTTGCCTACGAGAGATTTTACATTAATTGTCGGATACCCTGTATGTGTGTGTGTCGTACAATTTAAAAAACGACTTCATACTAAGATTCCAAGTTACTTATCCTTTCTCTTAAATTAAACTAGACCAAACATAATTTTTTTTATAAACGTTCCATATATTAAATTAGAATGTCTATAGATTTTAAGTGATTATGATGTGCAGAATACAATCTCCTTGGCTGTATCCTGAGTGGTCGTTCGCATTATCTCCAACAGGTAGACAGCAAGCTAAAGCGTTGAAGATATTACATGGATTTACTGAAAAAGTGTGTCAAATGCTTTTGCTGATTAATTTAATTTTCAATATGCTAAATTATATATATGCAAATATAACAAAAAGTAAAGAATATTAAAAAAATACTTTTTTTATTTACATAGGTCATTAAAGAAAAAAAACTTTATCACGAACACACAGAAGACCGATATTTAAAAAACTTAGGAAGTACTACATCGACAAAAGTAGATGATTTAGAAGTGATCGAAAGTAAGACAATCAAATATTATTGCTGTTGAGATTTGATACGAATACAAAAAATGAGAATTTAACGATACTTTAATGAGATGATATTCAATAAATATTATCTATTGGTGCTTTGTAGCTTCTATGGTTTAGTTTATAATTTGATTTACATCAAATTTTTTACAAACCAATGTACAATTAAAAGCAACTATACACATTTTTTACCTTAGTTCACAAAAAGCGACTCGCTATGTTGGATCTTTTAATAGCGGCATCTCGAGAAAATCATATAACCGATTTGGATATAAGAGAAGAAGTCGACACTTTTATGTTTGAGGCATGTATATGTGTAGTTTATATATTTATATCTATTAAATATACTTAACATATATACATCTTTTTTTTTCTATAGTATATTCGAAGATGTAAAAATACTAACATTTAACGAGAAATGGATGTGGGTGTGTATAATTACAGGGTCACGATACTACGGCAATGAGTATGTGCTTTACTTTGCTATTACTAGCTGAGCACAAAGAGATTCAGGTACTTTGTGATAAATATGATAAAGAATCGATAACGTCTTTCTTTATTTAAATCGGTTCTTTTTGAAACTATTTTTGTTGTTACATATTTTTCTCTATATTTAATTCTAAACAAAATTAGTCAGAGTATATATCTTTTTCAAGTAAATACAGATGATATTATCATTATATTTATATATATAAATGTTATTTATATAATTACAAGCACCAGAATAACATAACGTTCAATAATATATAGGATCGTGTTAGAACTGAAGTTAATGATGTGATGAATGAGAATGAAGGAAAATTGACTATGGCATCTTTACAAAACCTACCATATTTAGAGAGATGTTTGAAAGAAGCGCTGCGACTGTATCCCAGTGTGCATTTCATATCGCGCGTTACTGCAGAAGATATACAATTTCGTACGTATTAGTGATAGAGTATACGGATTTGTAATATGTTATTACTTAAGTTACATAGATTACGATACGTTGCATATCACTGTATTGTGCACACGTGTACACACATACATATATATATATAATTTTTTTGTCTTTTATAGAGTCGTATACAGTTCCAGCTAACACAATTTTGCACCTTAATATCTATGGCGTCCACAGAGATGCTAACTTCTGGCCGAACCCGGACGTATTCGATCCCGATCGATTTTTGCCTGACCGAATGCAAAATCGCCATTCTTATTGCTACTTACCGTTTAGTGCGGGATCACGGAATTGCATAGGTAAATAGCGTAATTTGTTTGTTTGTCTGACAAAAAAAATTTGTTCTGATTTGTTGCGCGTTCGGCAGGTCAACGGTTTGCTATGTACGAAATGAAGGCTATTGTCGCACCTCTGGTGCATCACTTTTACTTGGAACCTGTTGATTACTTGAAGAATCTTAAGATAAAGATTGATTTGACACTTCGTCCTGCTCATCCGGTTCGTGTAAAATTTGTGCCGGTCAAATAAATATCAAGACAACTAAAGACATGGGACAACTTGTTTTTTTGGTTATAAACTGTTATATATTAAAGATTGTATGTATAGGTGAAATATATAAAAAAATATTTTATAAAAAATATATTATTACCCACACATACCCAAGCAACCAGCTGACGTTGTAATGACGCAAATATACGTGACTTTTGCTACCAATTGGTTAGTATGACCTAAATCTGACGTTATTCTGAACGTCATAACATTGACGTCAGTATATACGTCACACTTATACGTCATACATGATGTAACTACTCACATAGCACAAATGTTTCCGCAACGAGTTTTCTGAAACTTAGCAACGTTTCGTTAAAAGTCTTTAAAACGTCGTAGTAACGTAGCGAGAACGTCGAAATTTAAATTGCGATTCGACTTTTTGTAGTAACGTATAAGAAACATTCAGAAAACGTTACTGAAATCGTTGATGCATTCGCAAAGTTTTTAATGTTTAATTTTTCATAAACATTGTAAAATACATTTAAACTACATGCAGTTAAACCAAGAGGATATTCTCCAGGAAGGAGTGATTGAAGCTTAAGCTTAATCCTGATTAAACAATATCCTGAGAATTTGTTATAATATTATTATTTAATATACATTTCTACAACATTGCTGGAACATTTCGACGAAATATTGATATTGTATGTCTCTAAAACATATCTGCAATATTATATTGCAACTTGCAACGTTTCTGACATATTACTGGAAGCTGTGATTGTTTATGGGGTCATTTAATATTATTTACTATTTAGCACGTTGCATACATCGCATTGTATCTTATATATAATATGACACATCATTTTTGCTACGTTGTTGTAAAACCATAAAAATTTTTGTTTAAAACATAAATGCTTTGTTTTCAAAATGTATTATATCAACAAAAAACAGTTTGTGTGCGTAACATTTTTACTATATAATAATTATATATACTAAACTACTATATAATAATTATATATACTAAAATTGATACATATAAATGTGTATACATATTTTTCTATATCATTTGCAATATATTTATTAAAAAGTAACTTTAATAATTAGTATATGTTAACAACAAATTTGTTCGCGTTGTAAAAATGTATTTTAAATTATATTTAATAATAATACTAATACTAAAAGAATCAGTTTTACTCAATGATGCAGATACATTGCACTACAATATTTTTAATAAAAGAATAATTTAGATAAATAATAACTGAAATGTGTAGAGTAGCTTGAGAATAAGTAGAGAAAAGAATTACATTTTAGTAAGGAACAAGTAGATTTGCGGACTGAGTGCAGTGGCTGCGAATATGGAAGTGTCTCGAGTTTCAAATCTTATCATCTCTTCAAGAAGTTTTCCGGATTCAGTACCTTTCATCAAGTTAATTAATTGATCGACAAACTGAATCAGGCTTCCAAAGATTAATTCGAATAAAATCTCGAATTAATTTCCCTCTTACAAAGTGCTAGTTTTTTTTTACATATTATCGTAATATTACTGTGATTCATTTCGGCAAACATTTTAATAATATTGTGATATTACATTAATATTACGATAATATTTCTATTATATTAAAGTGCAATATTGCATTAGAAAAACAATATTACTCTGTGATATTGTGATAATATTACTTGCTGTGTGGGATGTCACGTTAATCACGTTACGTCAGATTAATGACGTAAAAAATGGTCACTAACCTGACGTTATTTTTGACGAGACAAACTCACGTCGTCATTACCGTTAATATTACGTCATAAACTAACGTCAACGGGTCAAAACCTGATTTTATATTAACGTATCAGCTGATTGCCTAGACAGTTATTTACGGACACATAATGAAAGTGAAAATTGTCCATATATAAAGAACTTTGTTTCAAGGCGTCTTTAAAAAGTACCGCATACACGTGCAGAACATAAAATATTTTATAAAGATTTGTTTGTTTTAAACTTATTTAAAAGTTGGTTCAACAAATTGATTTAATTACATGTGTCATTCCGATTTCCTTTTTTTGTGCAAGTTTTATAGGTAATAATGTTTGCAGCTAGCTCAATTTAAACTAGTTCGGGAAAGTTTGTTCAGGACATGGCTGATTTTTCAAAATCTAATCTTTACCGCAAAACTTTTTATATCAATTTTTGCACTTTTCGTGATTTACAACATTATCATCACATAATGTGTCAAATTCTTTTGATGTAGAAGTGTTTTTTTTTAAATGAAATTCTAGACGAATTATATATATATAATGTATATAGTATATACATATGTATATGTATATATGTATATATATACATTATATACATATATATACATATGTATATATATACATATATACATATGTATATATTATATATACATATACATATTATATATATACATTATATATGTATATATAATCTAGCTGATGCAACATTTACAGTTAAAAATCCTTTTTGCTATTATCGATATTTAATAGTCCAAAATATCATAACAAGAATAACAAGATGACGGAATAGAGTACATTGAATAATAAAACTGTGATATTACGCTTATTATAGTCATTCGAACAGATAAAGCAAATAAATAACCGAAACGGCATTCATTAAAAACACAAAAAACCCTCGAATATTATGACACTTTTATGGAAAAATCACAATCAACTTGATAAAAATATTAATGAAATTCAGATTTATTCAGGAAACAAAGATTATCTCTACTCATCATATCAGTAAGATGTCAAAATGTAACATGTATGTACATAGCTACTATTTATGATTCTGTTGATGATTAATTATCAATTCTCTGACAAACCTTGATCGCTTTTCCTTTATATTATTTTATAAAAGTGTTAAAAATGTTTTAAAGTGATAATGATTATTTTTCTTCTCTGCGCGTAAGCGATAACTCCTTCGCAGACATCACGTCACCTTCGGCAGTAAACGACATTAACAAAAAATTTGATGTTTTTGTGTTCATGAAGTATTAAAAATATCTAGTTATAAAATTGTAGCCATTTACATAAACTAGCTTGCTATCTCGTATTAGGCGACTATCTCAGAAGGCACCTTTACCCTATGTGCATAGCTAGTGTTTGTGATTGTTTTAATTATTGTAATGATTAATTATAAGTTTTCTGACAAAGCTTGATCGCTTTTCATTTATATTACTTTACGTCAAACAATACTTACACAAATAAGTGAAAAAGTAATTACAAAAACCTCTTTCTGCCATTGTCTGTAGTATTTATAAGTCTTATAAAACTATTTTTCTTGTTTTATATAAACTTAAAAATTTTGGAGTACATAACTTGTCAAGGCTCCGTTCAAAGTTTCTTACTGCCGTCTAACCGATAAAGAGAAAAGAAGGGAGAGAAATAAAAGTATATATATTGGCATAATACTTGCAGTATCTATCTAAACTTCTCTCTAATCACGTGCAGTCAGATAATATAGTGATTTTACGTTTTATTCCAAAAACGACTTTTGAGTGTATAAATATTTGTTGTAACTTGTAATGTACGTCAAGAAGTTCATGCGCAACTCTGACAGTGCTTTATATTAAAATCACCATTTTCAAACCAAACGTCAAGCAGACTGAAGAGAAAGAAAAGTTACCATAATTCAAAACGTTCACAACTTTGAAGTACTTCAAATCTACTCAAATCAAAACAAAACTCTTTTTATACTACAAAACATGATCATAACAATAATATTTTGGTCGACTGTTTTTATACTACTGTATGATTTTTATGTACACCGTACAAGAACTGGGCGACTTATCGATCTTATACCAGGTCCACCTCGTATTCCAGTTTTTGGCTCAGTACTTTTAGCTCACGGTTCACAAGGCAAGTATAATGTGCTTCTTTTTACACAATTTGTTAAAAAGAAATAACCTACATTTTTTATACGGTGCACTTGTACCGAAGTATTATCTACTACATTTAGTACATTTTTCAGAGGAAGCATGGCATCTTGTACGTTATTACACGAACAATTATTATCCTGTTGCAAAATGCTGGTTAGGTTTTATGCATAGTGTATCCATTCGTCATCCAGACGATCTAGAGGTATTAAAATAGCAGAAATATATTTTTCCGCGATTGTACACTGTCAATCTGTCGATTTCACTTAAGAATTAGTGTTATCATTTAGTATTAAAAAGAATACAATTACTCATACTCGACAATATATTTATGAAATAAAATATTTAAAAAAAAATTATTTGTGTTTTAACATTAAACTTAGAAAAACATAATAGGTTTAATATAGTTTCTCTTAATTTCTGTAATTTCAGAAAGTCTTAAGCAGTACAAAACATCTCGACAAAAATATACTATACGACATGTTACGTCCGTGGCTTAACGATGGACTTCTTACTAGCAAAGGTAATATATACCGACATTACCATAGCTATAAGTTTTATTAATATCGTAATTAAATATTATAAATTGATATATTATATTATTGACCATAGCCCAACCAAATTAATGTAACAATTTACAACTATATTTATACTACAAATAATATGAGTACAATATGTTCCGGACGTATTTTTTACTGTCTTATTATATATGATCTTGTTTTTTTAAGGGACCAAATGGTACAGTCGAAGAAAAATATTAACGCCAGCATTTCATTTTAATATACTGCAACAATTCGTTGACGTTTTTGTCGAAGAGAGCAACCATATGATAACATCTCTGAAAGAATGTGAAGGAACAGTTATAAAAGATTTAGTCCCATTTCTTAGCGAGCACACACTAAATGCAATATGCGGTAAATTATCATATTTTCTGTCATATCTGTATATGTAAGAATATCTAATTTTACAAACAATCATACTCAAAAGAGAATTTATTATTCGAAGGTAACATATCGGTGTTACTATATTATACATGATGACACAATAAATATGTATAAATAAAGGTCACTATGTAACGTTCGAAATCTCTATGCAAAGTGTTTAGTATGATACAGCTGTGCTAAATGTACTTTTAGAAACCGCCATGGGTATTTCTTTGCGTAGTTGTGACGCGTTCCAGGGACAATATCGAAAAGCAGTAGAAGATATGGGTCGCTTTGTTGTAGAAAGGTAATTGACGCATGTACATTTCTGTAGTATATGTTATATATATATATATAATATCTATATGTATAGTATTTTTTACAATAAGGCTTCATACTAAAATTCCAAGGTAAGTGTTCTTTCTTCTATTTTAAACTAGAACAAATATAATTTCTTTACAAGCAATCTATATATATATTATATTAGAATATCTATAAATTTAAAGTGATTATAACGCGCAGAATATGCTCTCCTTGGCTGTATTTCGCATGGGTGTTCGCATTATCTCCAACAGGTAGAAAGCAAGCTAAAGCGTTGAAAATATTACATGGATTTACTGAAAAAGTATGTAAAATACCTTTGCTTTATAACGTAATTTGCAATACTCATGATTATAAATGCATGTATAACAAAACCTCAACAATATAAAAAAATGTATTTTTTCTATTCATATATATAGGTCATTAAAGAAAGGAAACTATATCACGAACGCACACAGAACCAATATTTAAAAAACATTGAAACTGGTATATCGACAGAAATAGATGATGTAGAAGTGATCGGAAGTACGTAAAACAATCAAATATTATTGTTGTTGAGATCTGATACAAATATAAAAAATTCAATTTTACCGATATTTGCATAAAATAAAATAAAATGTATACAAAAACCTATAAAATTAGGAGCGTGATGCAACTGTACATATTTTTTAACTTAGTTCGTAAAAAGCGACTCGCTATGTTGGATCTTCTAATAGCGGCATCTCGTGAAAATAATATAACCGATTTGGACATTAGAGAGGAAGTCGACACCTTCATGTTCGAGGCATGTATACGTGTAGTATGCGCCTAAGTTGTTTTTATAGTGTTCAGATACATGTAATTACTGAAAAATAGATACTGTAATTACAGGGTCACGATACTACGGCAATGGGTGTGTGTTTTGCTTTACTCTTACTAGCTGAGCACAAGGATGTTCAGGTACTTTGTGATATATAAATAAAACTGCGCGAAATGTGAACAACATCAATGAAGACAGTTTATTTTATTCAGATTGCTATTTATTTGTGACATATCTTTCTTTATATATACGTTTAACAAACTTAGTAAAAGAATATATTTTTTAGAAGAAAATAAAGATGATATTCTCAAGAAACCTCCGAACCTTCATACAAAACGTTTATAATTAAATCAGCAAAATAACACAACTTTTAATAATATATAGGATCGTGTCAGGACTGAAGTTGTTGATGTGATGAAAGAAACTGAAGGCAAATTAACTATGGCGTCCTTACAAAAGCTACCGTATTTAGAAAGATGCTTAAAAGAAGTGATGCGATTGTATCCCAGTGTACATTTCATATCGCGCCGTAATACAGAAGAGATACAATGTCGTACGTATTAGTGATAGAGTATACGGGTTTGTAATATGTTATTACTTAAGTCATAGATTACGGTACGTTGCATATCACTGTATTGTGCACACGTGTACATACACACACACACATATATATATATTTTTTTTTGTCTTATATAGAGTCGTATACGATTCCAGTTGACACGATTTTGCACCTTAATATCTATGGCGTCCACAGAGATGCTAACTTCTGGCCGAACCCGGAAGTATTCGATCCGGATCGATTTTTGCCTGAGCAAATGCAAAATCGCCATCCTTACTGCTACCTACCGTTCAGTGCGGGACCACGGAATTGCATAGGTAACTAGCGTAATTTGTTTGTTTTTCTGACGAGAAAACATTTTTTCTGATTCGTTGCGCGTGCTGCAGGTCAACGGTTCGCTATGTACGAAATGAAGGCTATTGTCGCACCTCTGGTGCATCACTTTTACTTGGAACCTGTTGATTACTTGAAGAATCTTAAGATTAAGATTGATTTGATACTTCGTCCTGCTCATCCGGTTCGTGTAAAATTCGTGCCGATCAAATAAATATCAGAAAACTAAAGAAAAGAGGCAACTCGAATACTTGGTTATAAGCAGTTATTAAAAATTTTTTATATAAGTGCATAAATTTTATATATACATAATAACTAGATATAAAATAAATAAGTAAAAATATATATGTATAACTAGATATAAAATAGATTAGTAAACAGTTCTAAGACGATAAACAACAGTTCGCGGAAGACGAAAAGATATTAGGATTTAGTGGTACTCCGATCGATGTAAAACTGAAAGCTAAGGACTTTGTACATCTAATTAAATTGATAACATACTTTATTCACAATGGTTTTAACATAGTGTGTACATTTATTGTATGTCACATATAACTTCTCTGTCTTATTTCAAAAACAAGGTGAGATTTTGATTGTAAATAAAGATTGCAAGAATCAGTTTACCTTATGAGTCACACGTACACCAATAAGCATATAATTACGATTATATAGAACAATACAGAAAGACGGAGTTCAGAAGTTTTCTCTGCAGCGTTCACTTGTATACAATTCGAAAAAAAAAATATTACATATCACAAAAAAATATCAGTTGTTTGCAATTATTAGTCAATTATTATATTTATTTGAATATCATATCCGAATTCTACTCGAACTTTTATTTTATAAAAAATTTAAGTAACATTATATGTGTCAACACTTACCTACATATTTACAGTCTTATTTTATAAGGTGTCTCAAAACACTGGCAGTATTTTGTACCACGTGACTATGCAAGTATGCACAGAATCTAAATTATTTGCACTAAACGGCACGATTTGTCTACAATTTTGTCTTGTGCTTGTTTACATAATCATACAAATTACAATTAAATGCGCACTAACGAGAGAATAGTAGAAAAAGCATATAAAAACTGAAAAAGGTTTTACCGTATTTGTCACACAAAAATGCTAAAGAACACGTTTTAAATGTTCACACAAGATCGTAAATATTTCAAACTTGATAAATCCTTAAAATCAATGTTTGATATTCGATCTGTGAAAAAATTACAAATGTATAATTTAATTTTGTCTGCTGTAATTTATATACATGAGATACAAATATAAAAAAAACTAAACTATCCAAAACTATACAAAAATTTATATATTTATAATTAAAATTATTACTTTTTTTGAAATCCATACATGCTCAATAAACTTTGTTGTCGAGAAACCGTTGGCG
This sequence comes from Pseudomyrmex gracilis, assembly GCF_002006095.1. Taxonomy (NCBI): domain Eukaryota; kingdom Metazoa; phylum Arthropoda; class Insecta; order Hymenoptera; family Formicidae; genus Pseudomyrmex; species Pseudomyrmex gracilis. The sequence goes on from NW_018020748.1 coordinate 273,552, forward strand.
ATTGTTTACTTCGACGCACTTGTTTTCGTTTTATTGCCGAATTATCTCGTATCTGAAATAAAATCCACGTTATATAAGGATTCACTTAGAATTCTTCGGATAATGGATATTTCTATATTTACCGAATTCGCTGGAGTTCGTTCCCTAAAAACTTCAGTTGTACGTGGCGGAGTTTGACAAATATTAGTACTTGACCAATGAGAGAAATTGTCACGTAAACTGTTTATATTTTCATAATAATTAAGTAGCTCATCATCGGCTTTCACATTATCATTTGCTGTTGCTACATTATAATTTGCTGTATTATCCGAATTGTAATTTCTGTCATTTGTAGAATGCAATTTCTCAAAAGTATTTTCACAAGTGGTGCTCAAATATTTATCTTGATTAGGAAGAACTTTGTTGATATCTTCTTTCAGATTCACATTTTCTACATGGCTCGTTATAGATGATATTTCTGTTTGTTCCGAACTTGGTTTGCTGCTCTGTACCTCAATGTCTATCTTGGAAATTAGATTACATTTTATATTTTTCAAACTGTCTTTTTCAATTTTTTCATTTTCCAAGTCGTGATTTTCATTATTTTGTTTCGAGAAATATTTGCTTTCCACTACAGTATTTTCATCTACAATAGTCCGTCTCATGCGCATCAAATTTCTCCCTCTTCTTCGACAATTGTCATCGGACAAGATACTTGGCGACGTTGTAAGTTCGGTCACATGTTTAACAAATGGATTTTTTTGTCTGAATAATTCCGGCGATGTATTTTCTAAGAGTAAGTTCTCTCCCGGTGATGTTGTGAGTTCGGATACATGTTTAACAAACGGATTTCTTCGTCTAAACAAGTCTGGTGATGTATTTTCTAAACCTAAACTTTCTTCTGAGTTTTCGTTCGAACTGGAAATCAGTTTGTCATCTTGAGTTGAATTATATACATCCAAAATATCATTTTTGTTTAAATTCTGATATTCCGAAAATTGATTACATTGCACGGTCGAAATATCGCGCAATTTTGATGTAACGTGTTTATTTTTCGGAATATTGTTATACTCTTTTCTAGCAATAATCGAGTAGTTTTCTGTATTTTTAGACGGTGTGATATGAATTTTTGTTTTCAATTCATATTTGCTTGACCAGATGCTAGTGTAAATCACTGATGGTTTTGTTTCCTCGTTTCGTTTTCTTTTTCTTTCCTACAGCAATATAAAATATAGTGAGTATTTTTCCATCTCTGTCGACTTACTTCACATAAAGCTTAAGACAACTTATAAAACCCGTAATTTGTAATTTAATGACAGTTAATCCACTTACTTACAATTTTATCTGGATTAAAATTGTGAACCATCTTTAAAGTGGCTGGATCACAATTGCCAAGAGCTAGTTGGAAAGCAAGATCCGCATCTAACTCTTTACCAGCATATCGCAATTGATCTTTTGTAATCTCAGGTGTAGGAGGATTTAATCGCACTTGCTTTCTTTGTAACGGACAGAACACTAATTGATGCTTGAACGTTATGTCAGCTAATATAAATGCATCTCTGTACTCTTGTGTCACAACCAGTGACTTCATATTCAACACCGATCCCATACGCGTCAATGCCTTAACAATTATATTAATCATTAAGTAAATTCAAATAAAAAAACCTATTTAAGTCATAAAAGTGTCTTATGTTATCAGATTCTTCTTCGTATTTGTATCAAAACCTTGTTAAGCTGTCTATTTTATCTTAACTAAGTGACACAGCAACGTCACAGAAATGATACTAACTTTATGGATATCTGTATCTGTATTTCTTATGATAAACTTTTTTGCTTTTCCCAAACCGATACCAGGCAGAGAGGACAGATAATCGCAACCAGACAAAATACAGATGTAACGAAACTTATCCATACTAAATTGTTCAGGTCGCAAGTCTAGTGCCAAATGCAATCGATCTTGCTCAATTAAAACTCCGTATCCGTTAAAATCCATTTTAAAAAATATCTGCAACAAAAATGTATGAAAAAAAATTCAAAGGTAGAATTAATCTTAGTGACAGCGCGAAGCACCTTTTTACAGCCAAATAATGTCAAATCACTGTCTTCTGTGATAACAACGTCAGCTATACCACTGATATTTAAATATGCCAATTGTGCATCAGCTTCATAAGGAGCTACTATACAGTCAATGTTTTCATTTTGACATTGTTTAATTAATTCCAGTGCTATTTCATGAGTGATATCTATAGCTCTTTTCAATAAGTTTCTTCCTTCTGTAACTTGGCCCATTTGCATTAACTCGCTTGCTTTTCGACGATTCATTTGTCTGGCTCTATAGCAGTAAGTGGAGAATGGACAACATTTATTATACATTTTATCATATTATTTTCTTATCATTATTTGTGATTTAAATCTTAATATCTACAAGTGAGACATATATGAGTAAAAAGTTTGTCTTCGTTTACATACTCTCGTCTCTTAATTTCTGTCTGTTCTTTGGCAGGCAATCGTCGACCGTCAAATACCAAGATTGGTTTTATGTGATATTTTAACAGCATATTTATATACTTCATACAATACAGAACAAATCTAAATAATATAAGAAAAAAATTATCAATTACTGTTAATATTTAAAACAAAAATGTTTAGTATAGTATTTTTTATAAAAAAAAAATGTATAACTGTATGTATTTATATATATATATATATATATATATGTAAATATAGAAGCTACTTACGCATCTGTTTTTTGTCCCAATAATACCTTTTCGGCGCAAGAAAACACACCTTTGTGCAACCAACAATAAGAATCGATTGCAACAGTACCGCCGGAAAATTCTTTGATGTTTGTTTTCCTAGAAGACTTTTCTAAGAATGGTAACAAACCGGTAATACCCATGATATCAACTAATTCCGCTTTCTATTCCATAAACAATTCCATCTATGATCTGATGTAAGTGCGTTTTACTTGTCAACGAGTTGCCGCCAGTTTTCAATATATTTGAGGTTACGAACACCTAACCCACTTTTGAATTATTTTATTTTTGTTTACATCTTTTTTATCGTGCTGAACGTGCCGATTGGTCAGGAGATAGGGAATTTCTCAAAACTTCTTTCTGAATTTCTTGGCCAATCATCAGAGTTTCGAAACTTCGTCGTACTCCATCTAGACGTGTAAAAGTAAATCTCTTAAACATGGTAACCACTTTTCTTGTCGATAAAACATTATCTGAAGAAGGTTTGTATCTACGCTACCTACTTTCTGACGCACATCATGTCGCTACATGCCGTGCCGATTAATCGCAATCGGTGTTTCTTTTTTTCTCTCAATGCTACATGTCCGCACAAATAAAATTAGAAAAATAACGAAAACGTGTTTCTTCCACGAGTTTACCATATATAACTGAAGAGTGTTATCTATTTTTAAAAGATATTATGTTTTTTAATAAAAACAACATCGAACGATTTGTTCTGAAAAATAAACCGATGTGTTTTGTTACGTAGGTATTAAAAATATGTAAAATGTATATCATACTTTTTTACACGTTTTGCTATATATTCGTTACATAAATACTTTGTTGCGTTGTGTTATATCATTAGTTTGTACATTGTATATTAATACAGAAACTTTTGTCTCATTAGACAAGATAAAAATGATTAACTGTTTGTGTTGTACAAAAACTTAAATCTTTTGAAAGTGATCAGATATTGCAGAATTACTAAACAATTAATTATTGTATCTTTGCGTGTGATGTGTTGCGAAATGTAATAAGGTTTTTGAGATCAATGAAGATAACACTTCCGTCATTTTGAATCATAGATGTGTACAAGTAGAAATATGTAATTATTATTCTTAAAGTTTTATTATTATAAAAACGTGGATTTTTTTAAGATTTATATTAACCGAATTATCATGGTAAAATAAGAAGTATGATTGGGACAGAGTAGCAATTTATATATATATATATTTCTAAACTCAAACTTACATAATTTACATATTACAGTGTTTATAAAAACAAATAAGTAAACATGGTACAGAATAAAGTATACGACCGATAAAAGGAAAAGTCTCTAACAATAAACAATTATTAAATCTTTTGCGTATACTTAAAACTACAATTATACACACATTGCGGTATACATATAAATCACAAAAAATTAATACATAAAATTACATACATAATTACATACATAAATTTTTCAGATTTTTGTTCTAGCAAATTGGGCGCGTTAGTGCGCACCGATATCGTACACACTGAAAAAGTACACCGGAAAGATATCATAATAGTCACCGACACAAAAGTGTACAGAAAGATCCACGATATAGTTTTTTTTTTATTAATTAAAGCGGGTTGTACAATTCTTTCGCAATTAGATAAATTGTCAATTAAACAACTTCTGTTTGGCATCGTAATACGATTAGCGTAGAAATTTTGATTCTGAAATGAAACACAAACGCGAGAATTATGTCGGTGTCACTCACGTAAAAAACGACCGGGTCCAAACACCACTGTGAGAATGTAAAAACGTTTTAATTTTCCACTCAGCTGACGGTTCACAAAAGAACAAATGAGACAGAAACGTCGATTCGAACGTTCCGTTCGTCCGCAAACGTGCCGAAAGAATCTTGGTAATAAATGTAAACTTGTGGAACTTCTCTCGTATGATGTAAATTTGTGCGACTTTGGAAACGATGCGTGACAGCCGATGCGGATCAAAAAGTACCGTCGGTTGCTGAGCTTCGGCGAAGATTTCAGCGCGTGTGCCGGTCAACATTTTTCTGTCGTTGCTTTTTCCCCGCCCCCCCGCGATCCCCGCCCGGGGGCGGTGTCCGGATGGGCGGTACCGTGGGTCGCGCGGCCGCATGGAACTTGACGTTACAGCCGCTCCGGCTTCGACGAACGGTTTCAATAGGTGGACACGTTCCGTCTCGTTCGACATGCCGCCAACGACGTGCCAGCAGACGCGGAGGGTTTGCCCTGTTAGGTATCACGGCGGCGACTACGACCATCCAATGAGCGACGAGACGTAGCGACGACGTAGCCCGATTGGTTCTACTTGTCCAATGGCCGTTGAGCAGTCTCGGCATCCACTTCTCCCCGTTCTGGTCTCCTCCGTGCTTCTCCACGGCGTATGGAAACCCTTCTCTCACACGCAAAAGGGGACATCTCATCACGACTCTTGGTAGCAGGCACTTCTCCGTAGTGGGCACTCCACTCATCGTGTCGTCGTACGGGTTCTCCGCGAGAGGCTGTGGAGCCTCGGTGCTCGGGTGGGCGAGCAAGCGAGTGAGCGAGCGAGGGAACCGAACGAGCGCGAGCGGGCGAGCGCTGGTCGAGTGGGTCTAAGCGGCCGTGAGGACCTCTCCAGGAGTACCCGACAGAAGTCCTCTCCATTCATTCATCCATCCATCCAGCCAGCCAGCCAGGCAGCCACCCAACCAGCCAAGCCAGCCGAGCCAGCCAAGCCATCCATCCATCCATAGAGCGGCTCTTCTCCGTAGGAGAGAGTGTATCCTCGACGAAGGTGGAGGCGAAGCGTAGAGTGGTACATCTACCATCGTCTCTCTATCGGCGGAATCCAAGGACTCGAAGACCCCCGTGTGATTTCAGTCGGCCGCCGGCCGGCTCTGGCCGGCCACTATCCTCGACCACGTGTGTAAGATTGTCGTGCCGCGTTTATATCAACAGTCTCTGGACACCGCGTTCGCGTTTCCATACCGTCGTCGTGTGACACAAATTTCCGAAACGCGGCATCGCGGCCGCTCCAACCTCGCATCGATAGTATCGAGAAATCGAACGGTGCCAACCGAAGTCGGCCGCCGGTCGACTGGGCCGCCCCCGATTCTCGTGCGTGTTACGGTGGTCCTCGTCGCGTGTAGCCACGTGAGTGTATCGGAACCCTTGGCGGCTTAAGATCCTATCTGACAGGATAGGACGGTAATCGAGGAGGGTAATGGGCAACGAACAGGCGATGAGTGGAAGAAAAACATACAGAGTGGTGCGCGAAATCACAACTAGCGACAGCGTCATCGATGTTAAATTAAAACTACTCGCAATGTAAACAATTCTTGAACTCGATTCCCGGCGAAAGAGAAACGTTTGATGCTTACATCTGTGATTGTGTGTAGAAAAGTTGGGTTTCGCGAAATATGTGCGTGTTCAAACATCATCATCGTCATCAGGAACGTCACAGAAACGCGTCGTGGCTCGCGATAGACAACTGCGAGCGTTATATCGATTTCGAAGACAAAACCCATCCACATGGTGTTCATCATGGTCATGAAAGATAGAATGTATTGTGCATCCACACATGATCTGTCGTAACACACGAGTGAACAGGATTGACGTATACACAAGTGCGCTGTGAAAGTCAATCAATATCGTTGAGTGTGTATCAATTTGTCCTCCCCCCCCTCCGAGTGGATGGTCGATCGAGTGAACTTTGTAAATTTAATGGTGAAGATCGCGACGTTGAAGAGTCGGGCGATCGAGAACGTGTCGGGGACGCGCTAAGAGGAGTTGGCCGCGATCGCGGCGTGTTTTGGAGTCGAGGAACAAAGTAGCGTCATAATGTCGCGCCGTTGTTACGGCTAGCGCCGGCCTCATCATTCCGCGAGGCGCGAGCTTCAAGTACTTCGACGGCGCCGGGCTCGTCGAGATGAGCGGCGGCAGCGGCGGCGGCGGCGGCGGCGGAAACGGCGGTGGCAACCAAGGCGGTAACGGCAATGCTACGAGTTATCATCAGCACCAGCAGCAGCAGCAGCAACAACAGCAACAGCAACAACAGTCGCAGCTGGAACAGGCTGGTCTGTTGTCGGATCTCAACGGTATCGACCTGGCAATGAGCCTGTCGCCGAAGCAGCATTCGTCTCACGTACAAGCCGCCGGCGGTGCCCACACAACGCCATTCAGCGTAACCGATATCCTGTCGCCGATCGAGGAATCTTACCGGAAGCTCGAACTAGCCGCCGCCGCTGCCGCTGTCGGTGTCGGTGTCGTCACGCATTCCCAGGGCTCACCCTACGGGAACGCTTGCGGTGCCCGGGTGGGTGGTAACACCGGTAGCTCGAGCGCGAGCAGCGGCAGCCCGCCGTTGCACGGCGGCTCGACGCCCGGCGGCAGCACCCCCGGACCAGTTTCCGTTGCCAACGGCGGTGCTCCCGGCGGCGGCGGTGCCGGAGGCGGCGGTAGTGCCGGCGGCACCGGCGGAGGCATGAGTGCCATGGGTAATCCCTACGCAACTATGCAGCTAACGTCGCAGTATCAGTATTGCGCCGCGGAACTGTCGCCGTATCATCATGCCGGACCCGGCGTCGGCGCCACGGCCACCGCAACGGACCCCATGAGGTCCCACGCGGTGTCGTCACACCATCATCCCTGGTACGCACCGGCGCCACCGACCACAAACGACCCACGTTTTGCCAGTGAGTAGTATTATAAATCTTTTTAGCGCAAACACAGTTTCACAAAAACCGAACTTTGTCTTTGTTAGAAGCGGCGCGCACGAGCAATATTGTGCGCGCTCGGTGACTGAAACAACTTGATCAAAGTCATCTTTTAAAACCTTTTTAGAATTTTTAACGGGTAGAAACGTAAGAGAGAATAACATAACCCGAATGTGCGATAATTAAAAAAGTTGCGTCAAATCTCGCCTCGGTGTCGCCTCGTGTCAAAGACTCGGCAACGATATTGTTCAAGTTCTTGATGTTTTGTTACGTTACGCTCACACTGGCGACGTGTTTGGCAAAGTTTTACATCGACGCGATTTATATTCCGTTCGCTTTACGACCCTTGATGCGGAAGAATATTTCAAGCACATATATATATGTGTATATATATATAATATATATATATACATACACTCGAACGCTTGTCAGGCGAGCAAAAAAAAAAGAAAAAGCTTTTCTCGTCTACATATTGATTAATTCAGCGGGGCAGCCTCGGTGGATCACATCTCCGGACACAGTTGTTGAGTCTGTCGGCTAAACGTTATCCGAATGCAAACAGTTATTCTGTCAGCCTGTTAAACGAGTTTCGCGCGAGGCGTCTGTATTTTATTAAAACCTCGACGTGTGGTTTCACGGGAATACAACACTGTTGCGCGTTCACAAACGCGCGCGTTTCTGTCTCTGACAATCAGTCATGAAAATCAGCAATTCGATACGTAATCCTGAGTCGCGCGAACGATCCCCATCTGTTATTTAACCATCCGACCGCGACGACGGAAAAATTTGACTTGATTCAAGTCTCTTTGAAGAACGTTTGAAGAAAACGCGTTATATTGAATGTTCACATCGAAAACCGCTCGTCTTCTATTTTGTGTAAAATAAATAACAAATGCCGGAAGCGACAACGAAAGTATAATCGGAAAGAGAAGATACATTGTATGCATTGTGTGCACTTACTCGACGAACGCGCACACACACACGCGCGCGCGCGCGCAAAACTTATATCTCAAAACCAGCTATTCCTTCTGTCTTCCGAGAGTCACGTTCGTCACACTTTTATCGTTGTAACGACAAAATCATGGATGGGACGTTGGTCCAATTTGGGGAGGGGGGGGGAGAGATACGACGAGAGAGTGTCAGTTTCACGTTACTAAGTCGACGAAAGAGCTTTGAGATCGTTAATTGATTAAAGGAGAGAACCCGCGTGGCGCACAATCCTCAACTTTCGATCATCTCTATGCGAGAGAAAATCTCTTCGCGTGAGAAAAGACTCGCTTTTAACTCGGAAATAAACGCAAATGTGCGCTAAATACAAAGCAAGGTCCTTAGCAGAGACAGCGTTCTTCAAGCGAAATCCTCCTCCCCCTCCCCCTCCACCCCGAGTGGTTTAAAATCGGGTCGGAACGCGTAAAAGTGTTTCCGGAAAAAAAAAAAAAAAAATGTAGAAGCTTTGACACATCCGGAGATCCATTTAGATGTCCGGAGGAGTTGGCGCCGCAAGTTTCGCGTTTCAGTATCCACAAAAGGCTCCGTTACGTACGCGCGCTACCATATCGGCCAACAATACGGCGCATCTTTCGTCACAACTTGTGTCAACAAGCGACGTTTCGTCTCGTCTCCGCTCTCTGTGGATTTTTGTGTCCATCGCACGTGCCGCTCTCGCTCAAACGAGAGATTGCCGATCGTGTCCGTCTCCTCTGTGTGCGCGTGTATTCTCGCGCCGTATATATCGATCCGAGAATTCGTCGAAAGAGCGCGGCGTGACTACCGGACTGCGGTGCTGAGGATTTTAGTTAAACAAATAAGCGAGAGAGAGAGAGAGAGACTCGGTCCTCTCGAGTTAGCGGATGCTCTAAGACGGCGCGCGGATATCGCCGAATTCGATTTCGAACGGGACTTATCGTCCGTCCCCCGGCAAGATAAACACAAGAGCGCGAGGGAAAAACCGAAGTTTCTCTCTCCGGATGGAATCGCGAAAAACGAATTCTCTTCGGACGCGGTCGCTCGATTTTATTTCTTTGTGTCTTGTTTTTTTTTGTTTTTTTGTTTTTTTTTTTTTTACAAACTTCTGATTTCTTCGCGAAGAAGCGCAGAAGTTTTCTCCCCCCCTCCCCCCTCCCCTTCGAGATCGGTGACAACTCGCGAGCTCTCCAGACACACCAGATGTGTAACACTGTTCTGCGCTTCATAGATGTAACACTGTTTTTCAAGTATCAGTACACTTTTCAAGGATTTATTTGTGCGTATAAGTGTATGTTAATAAACAATTCTCCTTGATCCGCGGCATTGTGTATAATGTCACTGCTACTTGATAATCAATCCGTCTTTCGATGACATATATCAAGATCAATCATGTTCGCGTCAGATCGCGTTTGCGTCAGATATTTGCATTTTGCGGCGCAACATTTATGTTTATTTATAAGCACACTTCTGTTCTTAGTCGTCGCGTAATGCGTAATATTTTTTTGTCGAGTAATCATTTACATCGTAATGCGATGTCGGTTAGAAAAAAACCGCGCGTCCGCGGAGTTTTCTAAGCTTTATTATAACATCTGTGATGAAAAATTATTCTCGGTTTTTCTATCGGACGCAACTTCGACACTGTGGGCGGTACGCGCGAAAAAGTGTCTGTGCCGGTGAATTTGAAACGAGAAATCTCCTTCGCTTTTGTCACCTAATTGGAAGCTGAAGAGTAGTCGGAGAGGCGCGAGGGGGGTTCCCCTCCTCTCACCTCTCCCCTTCTATCTTTCTGTCTCTCCGTCATCGGGCCGTTACGCCATAATTATACCTCGAAACGATGCGAGCGCGGGGTGTTCGTTCGTTGTGAGCGCGCGACGCCGCCGGTGGTCAGGTACAAGTTGTAGAAACGTCAATTTATTTAACGAGTTCCTGCACGCGCGTTTGTTCGTCCATCATCGGGAGATCTACCTTTCGTATATTAGCAGAAGTTACATCGGGAGGCATTCCGTACGGTCGGTCGTGTTCATTGTTCTTGGCGACTGCTGACGAGCAGGGTCTAAAAAGAGATAACGAGAAACATCGCTTCGATATATGATTCACAAAAAAAAAAAAAAAAAAAGAAAAAAAACGCGTTTCTCGTGGCATCAATTAATCAAGAGAGAAGTATTTTAATACGCTTATACACATCTTCTTCGATCGAGCATACACGCGGACGTTTTTTTTACACGTATCCGTTATGTTACACGGGTGTAAAACGTGAATTGCGACATGTGGCGACTCGTATATAAGTCTTTCGACTCGTCACAAATAAAACGACTGTCACAATGTGTGTGATCGGAGATACGTTAATATATTACAGAAACATAATTTATATATATATATCATTATATCGGATATGTTAGGTGGTATTAAATAATTTTTTTTTTTAATATTTTAAATATTAGTTCTCCTAACTCTTGACACGTGTAAATATTTTGTTATTCAATAAACGCTCGTCCGGCGGTCCGCGGTCGTTGAGACATTTGCTTTATTTGACCGAATCGAAACCGAATAGGTTTCACCGCTTGTTCCGCTTGTTCGGTCATTGGGACGACGGGGTCATGCTGTAAGACGCGATCGGTGCGTAACCGGGAGAAAGAATCTTTGAGGATGACGCCCGAGTGTGTTTCCGACGCCAATACACACAGTCGGCCGTCGGAAATCCGCGTGATCAGAGGGACAACTCGCGTGTACAAAAAAAAAAAAAAAAAAAAAAAAAAAAAAAAAAAAAAAAAAATTAATTACTACGTAACCGGCAAGAAAAATTTGCTAGACTTTTACACGGGTACAGTGAACTCTCCCGATTTTGCGCTGCGAGATCGCGATTGAATATATTGCTCACTCGGAATATATACGTATATATATATATAGNGCGATCGGTGCGTAACCGGGAGAAAGAATCTTTGAGGATGACGCCCGAGTGTGTTTCCGACGCCAATACACACAGTCGGCCGTCGGAAATCCGCGAGATCAGAGGGACAAAACGCGTGTGCAATAAAAAAAAAAAAAAAAAAAAAAAAAAAAAAAAAAAAAAAAATTGCCACCACTTTCCGCGAAACGAAAATGCCTTCATTGTTTACACGGGTACAGTGAACTCTCCCGATTTTGCGCTGCGAGATCGCGATTGAATATATTGCTCACTCGGAATATATACGTATATATATATATAGGCGCGCCAAGCAGAGTCGGGGTAAACAAATTTGATGGTGTTTGTTCCTGCGCTCAAGTGGTATTTCTTTCTCGCCCTCGACTCCACGCTGACGGTTCGAGAGAAAAAAAAGAAAGAAAAAAAAAAAAAAAGAAATACACGGTTCTCACAAGCATAATAATTCGGAACTTCATCTCTCGGACCTCCCGTGCTCCGTGTGGTGACGTAGCACATCGCGCAGGAGCGCCTAAATCGTTCCTTTTGTCCGCGCCCAAGGCGCGTTTTTGACAGCTCCTCGCCAAACTGACAAGGGATAGACTGCTACGCGCAGTCGCTTCGCTCGGGTAGCTTTCGGTAGCTCAAATTTGGAGAGAGAAAGAAAGAATTGAATTCACACATTAATGCAGACGCGCGCTGCTTAGACCCGCGCGCGCTTAACGAAAGTGCGCGCTTTCACATAATTTTGATCATATTCCGTATTGATGCTGACGATGGTGTGACGGGGTGCGCACAATCGTCTTTATTTTATTACGGTTAGTTTCGCTGGAGCGAGTGACGTATAAAGTTTCTTCTTTTTGATTTCCTGAATTGACGAATGCGAAACAAACAAGCGCTGTTGCATCTCGGGAAGTTGGAAATTGGAACGTTTCTAAATAAGTATAACTTTGAAGAATTTTGACGCGCTCGAACGCTTGTCCTATTGACTTGTCTCATGTTTTTTTTTTTTTTTTCGATTTGAACACTTTTTTGTTTGCTTTTCTCAGACATGTTGATAATAGATCCTTGCGATGAGTTGATTGAGAATTTTGGTGCATTAGATAAAGCAGCATACCGAGAGATTTTTTTCACGATGTATTTTAGAATCTTTTGGTAATTCGTCAAATTTTCTTTTTCTCAGTATAATTGTTTATGTTATTTACGCGGAGACGGCTGGTTGTTCCTTTGACTTAAAATAAAATCCGCACGATATTATTATGTAAGACGAGGCAAGAATGCTCGCAAAAAATATCATTCCCGGTTTGTTCAATATGTTTTGCAGTTTCGCGGCTGATGGGCGCCGCGGCGGCGGGCGCCGGGACCAATATGGCCGGCTGCTCGGTGGGCCAGTCGATGGGCGACGTGACTAAGTCGTCGGGGATGGGAGTGGGTGTCGGCGTCGGGGTCGGCGTCGGAATGGGCGTCGGCGCGATGCAGTTCCCCCTCGCTCAGAGACGGAAGAGACGCGTGCTCTTCACCCAGGCCCAGGTCTACGAGCTCGAAAGGCGGTTCAAGCAGCAAAAGTATCTCAGCGCGCCCGAACGGGAGCATCTGGCGTCGTTGATTCATTTAACGCCCACGCAGGTACGTACACGCGCACTTACGTGACGTATAATTAATTAACGGACTTGCCCGGAATGTACTTTTGATTTGTGCTTTAGAATGTATTCCGCAAAATCGTCGGGAGTTTGAACAAAAAAAAAAAAAAAAAAAAAAAAACCAGTTCCGATATTATTTTAGTAAATAAAACACGTTTGTGAAATCCTTGACCGCGCTTAAAAGCACATCCGCAACTTGCTCGTTTCCGGTCGTTTTTCTTTATTTAAGTCGCACGGAAAGTTCACTTCGCTGAAAGTCACTTGAATAACCGACTTATTATTCCCTCCCCGTCTCCCCCCTTCATCCGCTACCCCGCATATACATATATATATATATACGTAGCTATTTTAGCTTAATTGACGAACTTCTAATTATTGTCCGCTGGGACGGTTATAGGACAATTGGTTCTGGCATACGCCGATTTTAACGAGCGTATTCATTTTCATCCGACACAGACAGGTCCGTTCGACGTGGCACAACAGTCTGGCAACAATAAATAATTATTACGTAGCTCATTGGCCGCATCCTGCGTTCGTGCACGTAGTATAAAGTCTCCCCCTCGTACGGTCTATCGTTCCGTCTACCGCTCGTCTCTCTGTCTGCGGTTCAATTCATTTATCTGCCCTTTGAAAACAAGCGCGTCGAATTGTCCGTCTGTCATCGCGGGTAATGCGGCGAACAATGCTATCGATATTGCAAGTTAACTTTTCGCTCAAAGCATCACGAACGTTTGTTATATTTTAAAGCGGTTTTAGAGGTTTCGCATGTATGTGTATTATATGAGAATCATTTAGAAATTTAATATTATAACAAATTTCGATTACAGATTGACATATTCATTTTTCATTGACGCTTTGGTCATTTTTCCAAGAGTTTAAATCGTAACGAAAATTAAATTTTTTGATCCGAAATACAAACAATTTACACGACGCGAGTGACGTAAGATCGACTTATTGTTAGAAAAAAGTTGAAAGAGAAGCCCTGAGACAACGAAGCTCGAAGACGCACCGCAAAGACGGAACGTTTTCTTAAACAGGAAGTCGCGCGAAACCCTTGGCACTTGGAACGATGACGAGTCGATTTCAAGTCAAGTGCCGAAGTCGGCAAAGAGGCCTGATTGCAATCAGTAGGGATTTTCATGCCCATCCGGGGTAAGTGCGGGAGCACTGAGTTTCGATAACGAGTTCGGTGTAGACGACAGCGTTCGCGAAAAATATAAAGAAAATTTTTTACTTGAAAATTATAGCAAACGCAAAACAGTTTTTTATTTAACGTTTTTTTTTTTATCAATAATTCATTTTTCTAGTTTTGTAATTTATTTATTTAATTTAAGTGCTCTCATCATATACAATAGCGGAATGTGTTTGCCAAACCGTCGGCGATCGGCAATCTTCGTCCGCGAACAACGCGGCTTCTTTGTAAAAAAACAAAAAACAAAAAACTGATAGTAGTATCGGAGCGCGCGTGACGCGCATCTCGTGCGTTTATCTCGTCGTCGTGCTTCTTCCCTTCGTCCCGCGGCTGATTTCTCGTCCCGTTCCCTCTCCTCCCGGAACGCACATTCTCCCCTTTCCCTCTCATGTTGTCCTCTTGGCACGGGGCACACGCAGATGGGTCCCTCCATTTTGCGCTTGCATTGTTACTCCAAGTACCCGGCTTCCCCTCCCCCTCTCTTTTGCGCGGCGCGGTGTTACAATGCCTAGCCACTCCTGGCATTGTTACGAGTATTGTTATTATTATCGCTACTGTTGCCGGTTGCGGCCGAGTGGCGAATGGAAAAGCAGAAGGCTGGCGAGCCAGCTGCTACGTCGAGTGCCGCATTAGAGGCAAATTACACTCCCTCCCTCCCCTCTTCCTCCCGCCTCTGGTCCGCCTATCGTAGCGTTTTTATCCCCCCACTCTATTTACCCCTCATCCTTCCTTTTTTTTTTTTTTTTTTTCCAAAAAATTTTAGTCCGCCAAATTGTCCGCAAGAAAGAGTTTGATCTGGTGTTCGAAATCCGCTTCACTTAACATGAAATCGCGTTTATAGCGCACGCGGCAAAGGGTTAAAATGTTGTAACGTATAAAATATTGGTAATATCTAACTTTAACAATTGAAGAATCACTTTTTTCTTTCCGGTTTGCGTGTCTTCAATCCCTTAGACGGGAGGGAGGGTTTGCTTACATCATGGACGCGCGTTATCTATTCGTATTCCGCACTTTTCCACGGACCTGCAATTTTGGGTAAGGGTTTGGGAAAGAGGGAACGTCGAGAAGCGAGGCGATGAGATTCGAAACCCGATATTCGCGACCACCAGAGAGCACCGAGCCTGCGTCTCTCCCGCCTCGTACGCGAGGAATCACGGAATGAAAGAACGGATATAAAAGAACGCGCGAACGAAGAGAGGAGAAGAGACAGAGGTTGCGCGCGATTGCGCGTGATTCAGCTACGCGAATAATAATAATAATAATCATAATAATGGGTTTGCGCACCAAGCTCTCTCCCTATATAGTATATAGTCTCATCCCTCTGTGCCGCGGTCGGCAACCCCTGGCGCGCGCATCAGAAGAGGGATCGAATCCCGGAGAGCAGAGGGCGAGCTCAATGCCGTGCAAACACGTCGCTGTACCGCCGCCGTCGTTGTCGAGATCTATCGACAAGACGAGAGACGAGAGAGACGAGACGGAACGATCGACAGCGCGGCGGACTACATCGCGGTCTTTTGACACGGTAACGGCGAGGGGGTAAAACGGCGCCATTAATCCGCGGGTATTTGCTCTTGAGCGCGTTCCCTCCATCTCGCAGTTGTGTGTCCTCCTCCGGGGTTCGTCAATTATACTTATCAAGAAATTGCTCCGAGCTGCGTGTTTTCCGTGCTTGCGAAAGAAAAGAAAAGAAAAAAAAATCGGCTGTAATATCTTTAATGTTATACCGGATCTCTCGAAACTCTCTCTCTCTCTCTTATCGGCGATCTCCGAAACACGTGTACGAATCGCCGCGCGGGATTCGCTTCTTAATTGTCAAATGCATGCGCGTAAATTGAACGTCCTGCAACGCGTGCGCGCATCTCTCAAGTGCACTCCCGTCACCCTCGCATAATAACCACACGCATGAATATGTCCCTGGCTTTTGCAGTCCGCGTTTGCGCGACATCTACACACTTACACGCACACACACACACACGCGCGGCAGAATGTGGCCCGACACATAATTACACTTCTTTTCGTCGCTTCTTTTGTCGCTCGCGCGAAGAAGATACGCTCTGGGGCGGGCTGGTGGTGGCGCGTTTTGGCACACATATATAGACCGGTGCAAAATCTCAGTGAGTTTTCAGCCGTTGGCAATTTTGCGAAATCTGTTTCCCCTCTGTGTCATGAAAAAAAAAAAAATAGTGAGCCACGCGTACGTGTAATATGTTAGCGAACTAAAAAAAAAAGACATCGCGATTGAGGTTTCGTTCGCGTGGAAGCTCCGTAATGTGTCTTGAGTTCGTTAGAACGGAAAACTACTTTTTGTGCTGCGCCCTGTAGCGCGGACGAGTTCTTTGTAACCTCTCCGACGCATTTGCGGCATCTGTGCCGCGAGGGTGCATATATTCGGACCGCAAACATCAGCGTGTCTCTTTAACAGCGCTTTATCGCGTCGTCGTCTCTTCATCCCGTCCCCTCTACCCTCTCCAGTTTTGAGCCGATCTTGCAAAGATGTTAAAATCGAAAGAGCCGGAGTTGATGATGGAAGAGCGCGCTCTATTATAAGATGCATATATAATATTAACAGGAATTTGATTTGCGGCGGACAAGATAGAACGAGATAAAATTGGAACGTACGAGACAGAGGCGAAGATTGTGAGATGCGCTTTTTTTTTTTTTTTTTAACGCGGAATTTATCTTTCCACGCATCGCCTCGCGATAAACTAGGAAGTCATTATGATTCGGGGGCTGAAAGACCCCTGGTTTTCAGACATCACGCTGGGTAATCGGTAAGTCATCTCCGGCCGACGGCATCGAGTTAAAACAACAAAAGGGAGGCGGAATAATGTTTGTCCTCGGGCTACCACTCAACAGGGTCAACACGGGACAATTAACAGCCCTAATCATAATTTGACGTTAGTTGATCCGGCTATTCCGCGAGAGAGTTCATCGTTGTGTAACGAGCTCTTTGCGCGCGAACACATTCGCACGTCGCTAATCTTCTCCTCCCGAATTTTTCTCCCGAGACAAACAAGTCACCCGCGAACATCATCTCGATAACATATCGCGCTTTTATATATTTTACTAGCGAACGTGTATTACTAGTAAAAATAAACACAGCGTTCATTTCCTGTGGATTATCTAAAATAATTGTTCTCGTGAGATGTGCAAAAATTTGGTAAAAACTTTCTGTTTTGTCTAGTTTCGCTAAAACTTCTCATTTCGTTGATTGATCAATTTGTTCAGTGACACCGCACGTGTATCAGTGACTGAACATTTGTCAAAGAAATAATTGTTAATCAGATACGTAAATATCAAACGTAACAATTTTTTAAGTATTTTTATAAAAATATGTGATTTTAAAAAATATTAGTTCTCTCTCTCTCTCTCTCCTAACTTCACATGTATAAAAAATCTGATTATAATTTGTTCTTTAACAAATATCCGCGAGTATCATTAGAATATTTATTCTCTACGTATTTGTACACTTTAATTCCGCGTGATTATGATCAGAATTGCACATTGCCGTTTCATTGCGGCCGTTCGGCTTAAGAAAATTGTGCGGTAACGCGGGCGTTGAGAGTCGGCGCACGAGATTCTCGCTTGAGTCCACGCCATAACGAACCCCAACGGTGAGAGAGAGAGAGAGAGAGAAAGAGCCACCCATTGGCCCCGAGGCTGTACAGCCCGCAAACCGGATAATCCGGGCAAAGGTTGGTGTCGAGTGAAATTGCCCGAGGAGGTTGTTGTACACCTAGGAGCGGGGGAGCAGGCGGGGTGGTGGTTGTCGTTTTGCGTCAACCCCCGTACGATGTACTTGCGACGTAATGTCGCTAACTTGATCAATCATCCACTCTAATCGCCTGCCTCCCTCACACACACACATTCTCTCTCTCTCTCTCTCTCTCTCTCTCTTTCTCTCTCGGTTCTGTTCTGGTCTACACCTAATACGTGCTCGGGCTCTCTGTCAGAGCGGAGGTCTAACAGATACTCGATGCTTCCCGAACGCGTGTCGACGCGCGTTCGTAGCACATATCGGGATATATAATCGGTGCGCCCCTTGACTCCGCGTGGTACGCCACCCACCCAGATTTATCGGCATTTAATGGGCCACCTAATGTCAAACGACGACACGCGTTACCTGGATAGGAGAGATTGTTACAATACAAACGAGAGAGAGAGAGAGATAATGTCGAGTGGCCGTCGAACGGGATGAGCGGAAAGAAGCTCGAATTACATTTGACCCTCTCTTACATACATTTGCCCTTCGTGTAAGAAGATACCGAGAACTTTGTGTAACAGTTTCGAAATGACATTTCGGAATTTTGCACGGTTTGGGGGAACCCGTTCGAAGAATGTTTATATCGGTATATTCTTCTTATAAAACTTTTTACGAACGACGCGTCGCGTTCGTATCGCTTGAACTGTTTCTAGGTTGAGTAGCTTCTTAAAAATGTCAGAGTCATCTTGGTGTTTTTTCTTTCTTTCTTTTTTTTTTTTTTTTTTCAAAATAAAATACTATAATTGCGTTCTCGTGATCTCTGCGTAATGAACGAACGCTACGTCACGCAAAGTCGTGTCGTAGAAAAGACGCGTTAGATTTTGATTTTTTAACAGTCAATTAGCTTTGCAGAGATTCGCTGGACAGGTTGTTGTAAGAATTCGTCATCATTGGGTGGTCTCTCTATTCCACGCGACGAGGGAGGAAGAATTACAGCCGTTCGTTTCCCCGATGGCGTAAAGCGCGTGTCAAACATTTCATTTACCTGTTTGAATGGGAATAAACTGCAAGTTAATCGGAGGTTAAAGCTAAGCTCCCGTCATCCTTGTGTTAAGTAAATTACCGCCGTACCCCCTGACGGCGCGGTCCTCCGAGGCCTTTTTCGCAAAGGGTGCGCGCGCGCCGTACGTGCTCCTCGAAGATAAATATAGACCGACGCGTCCCAGATACCTGAGAAGAGCAATTTCACTTTGTGCTTCTCTCGCATGACATAATTCCCTCTCGTTGCGAACCAAAGCTTATATATTTCTATCATTTTAATAATTATCACAAATTTGTTGTTTAATATTTTATAATATGTAACGGTGTATAATAATCGTAGCATAAAAGAAAAAACTTGTAAAATCCTCGTGCAATAATTTGGAATTTGATTCTTTTGTAACAATAAAAAAAATTGTATTTTCGTGATGTATATTAATTGCACTTGTGCAATTAATTTTGAAATTTATTAATTACTTAGAAATATAATCAAAAAATTGAACATCTCGCGTATTGTCGAAATATGTTAAACAATTGATTGATATGTAAATTAAAAAAAAAAAAAAAAAAAAAAACACTGAGATATCGCGTAGGAAATTTTCCAAATTACATGCTCCGAAATAAAATCGACGAGAGAAGACCGTTCAACTCTTTTTTTTTCTTTTTTTCCCCAATGCAGCAAGAAGCGCTTCGGTGTACTCGAGATGGACAAAATTCACACATTAAAGCGCTTGTCGCTCGAGGTCGACATTGTTAGCCTTGAATTTCATGCCTGCGCACCGTGTTCTTACGTACACACCAGTTATATATCCCTATCTTGTTTAACTTTCCCTGTTTACACACGACATCGTGACGGGATGGACAAACGGACTGACGGAACGTTGAAATAACAATTCGGTTCGCGTTGGCTCACTGGCGCGCGCGTCCTGTTTTCATCGTTCGAATCTCTCACCGAACGCGGTCTCTGGATTTATACTTGCGCGAGTTCAGGCGCGTATGTAGTGGGTACTACACGTATAGAGTAAAATTTATTTTATTGATAGAGACCGAGAGTTCGCAACACACGCGGCGATTAAACTCGCGTTTCATCAACGCGTCTCTCTTGAAGAAGACCGTCTCAGCGACGCGACGGTCGGCTCATCGTCATCGTTTGTTGATTCGGTCGGTTCTTACGCGAGTTTCAAACAGTGACGTCGCTTTCAAAAGCGAGACGCGGGGAGGAAAAAACCTGCGTCGGGATCAGTTTCGGGCGGCGTGCAAAAAAGGATGAAAATCCCGCGCGCGCGGGATTTACGATTCGAAGGATTCACCACGTCACGCATTCCATCGTACGTTCCACTTGTACGTAAGCTCGCGCAGAAGTGAATGGCTGTTTGTAGATCTCTCGAAGTCAGCGAGCGCGCGCGCGCGCGCGCGGAGCGTACGCAGCCGAAAACTCGACGAGCTTCGAGTGGATTATCGGTGGAAAAGGAATTAACGAACGGGAGCAGCGAAAGAGTACTTCCCTCGTCTAGTACCTCTTCGCGGCTTTTAGATAAGGTCTCTCACCCCTACACAAAACCGGCCGTGCCACAAAGCGCACGTAAAAACTCACGCAACGAACAGCGGCGGGAAGGGCTGCAAGTACTGCTGGCGGCTTTCCTTCTCGCGGTGCTGTTTCCTCAAGTCGCCATCGTCGCTCGTTCACTCGATGACGATGATTCTGCGAACGAATCGTCTTCAAGAAACATTCCTTCCTTCCTTCCTTCCTCCCTTGTACAAGCGGAACGTGAACTGACGATTGATTAATTTTTTTTGTCGTCAGTGATTTATAATAAACGCAGCGATGTGATCTCGCAAGACTGAAAATCCAACTCGACTCGCGGGAACACTTCGTTCGAACGACCACGCGATAGGGAGGAAGATTTTTTTTTTTTCCGAGTCGAACGTCGCGAGACAAACGTCCGGTATTTCGGTCACGCTCGAGACGACATCCGAGAGGGGTGAAAGGAATTTTCGAGGGTGGCCCGATCCCGCTAATATTCAAAGAATTAGACAGACGTTGGCGGGGTCCTCGAG
The DNA here is from genome assembly GCF_002006095.1 of Pseudomyrmex gracilis. Lineage (NCBI taxonomy): Eukaryota > Metazoa > Arthropoda > Insecta > Hymenoptera > Formicidae > Pseudomyrmex > Pseudomyrmex gracilis. The sequence goes on from NW_018020748.1 coordinate 294,474, forward strand.
GATGCGGTCGACCGAACGGACCCTCCTCCCCCTTAAAGTGCTTTCGTTGCATTCCCGACACATATAACTCCGATAATGGGAGTAGGATGGGAGGAGGGTCCGCGATTGCGCGCGACTTCAAAAACTCGAGGTTGGCAACAATAGCCACTCGACGATGTTACGCGCGCGCGCGCGCGGTAACAACATATGCGTCTCGCAAAACCGCGACGATAACAATCGCGCGCGTATAAAACGAGACACGTATTTGACATTATAGACGAGAGAAGAACTTCGAGGTCCGAAGAACGAAGATTTCGAGATGCGCGCGAGAGGAAGTTTTCCGAGTCGGGAAGGAGAGAAGGAACGATTTATATATATATATATACACCGGGGCGGTTTTCGAGTTTTCAGCGGGAGCAGTCGCGTGCGATTAGGGTCGCGCGCTCGAGGCGGCTTTTACGGCAATTGAGCTAAGCGATCGGGGAAGTTGTGTGCAGCCGCCTGGACGGAGATCGAGATCGACATCTGCTTATGACAGAAGCGCGTTATAATCCACGCTTTTACGCATTATACATGGTTCTTCGTACAGAGAGAGAGAGGCGGTTCTTGATCGCGCCTTTGTCCTTTGGCTTTTGCATTCGCGTTTTGTCAGTCAGTCGTTCGATCACACGAATGAGGTGTTTCGTATCAATCGCGCGTGCGCACGTATCGGTCGAGAGCAAAACAATTTCTTACGAGTCACAACTTTCGATCTGGGGTAGTTCGACTTTAAATCGCGGATATATACACAGACAGACGTTTTTTCGAAGTATTTTATCGTGTATGTTTACGCAAAATGTGAGAAAGAGATGTAAGGTATATATAAACAAATATTTGTAGAATATATTTATTGTTGTGTTTATAAAATATTTATTTTTTTCGTTTTAGCGCGAGAAACACGTTGAATCTTTGCATACAATTTGATGTGACAGAACGAAACTCTCCGCGATAACGCTCCTTTTCGCGGGGATGATAAATACGATATATATTGCGTATTATATCTCGTCTTCGTCTTTATATAACGTTAAGTGTCGGCGAACAGCTAGAACGAGGTGTTAAATTCCTCTTGAACAAATAACACAGATTTCCATTCGTGGATTACAGACTTAAAGGATCAGATATGGAATAGAGATCGCTTCGAAATGCGTCTGACAAAGGCCCCGTGATGCGCCCCGACGCTGAAAAAACATTCGAGGGTTCTGTATATACCTGTGGCGGAAGTTCACGTACGAAACATATTGTCCGTTTCATTCCGCTTTGTAAGAACGAGTCAATACCATTTACCGATTTTCACGGAATTATTTTAAAAATTGTTTTCGAACATTTCGCGAGTTTCTCGGTTGCGCTTTATTTACAAATTGCGACATCTTGTCACGAGATACTCAACGATTCGTTTTTTTTTTTGTTTCGCTTTTCAGGTGAAGATATGGTTCCAAAATCATCGGTACAAATGCAAGAGACAAGCAAAGGAGAAAGCCATGGCCGAGCAAAACGCCCAAAATCAGGTAAGTGCAATCGTATTTCGCGAAGGATTAAACAACTGTCCCCCAGCGATCCGGACATTTATTTAAAAAAAAAATTATAACAAAGTATTTATGTATAAAACACAAATGTGTAATTTATATGAAGATTACATTACGTACATGTACATATGTGTGAAAGTAGAGAACTACCATTAAAAAAACATCATATCTTAAAAAATATACAAAAATATTTAAGAAAATTATTATGTTTGATATTTAAGAGTGTCTAATAATTTATTTCTTTAATAAATGCGCGGGGCATTGTGGTCATTGGGACATTTACCTTAAGTAGCATAGACTCTATTTTTTTTTCTCAATTGGAAAAATATTATTCCGCCGCATTATTTGTTTCGTCATCGCTTCGGATCGCTTCGCGGTGATTTTTTTAAAACAAATGACGAACGTCACGCATGGACGAAAACACACATCGCGTCGCGTCATGTCGAACAATTCCCGAAATGGGAATAGCTTTAAATGAGAAATATCTCGCGGAAGCCGCATAAATCCGCATCATATTTCGTTTCGAGAGAGCCACTCGAACGCTCGAAGCGATTTTGCATTTATTTTGTTATGTCATATTTGGGATTTTCCGAGGCCGATTGCGCGCGCGCGCGTGCTCGTATGCCCGAACGTCGTCGACAGAGAACGAATAAAATTGCTCGTGTTGAGCATGTAATCAAGCACCCGTCGCGTTTCACGTGGCTTCAAAAATTTCACGTGAGATTAAAACTTTCACGCTCGAGCGGAATAATGAATTTCTACGCGTCGGCGAAATTAAATGTTTATACCTATCCGCACGAGTAATCCGAGTTAAAAATGCGCAAGATATTCGAGTGTTCGTGCGCGCTCGAATCGAAACGATTATCTTTGCACTATACTCGTGTCGCAAAATTTACACGCGCTCGTGTAAATTTCCGCGGCGAATTGAACTCGGTGATTTTTTCTTTTTTCTTTTTTTTTTGTTTTGTTGTATGAAGCGAGATGCGATTTTTTTTTTTTATTAAGCGAGATATCGCGAGTACCTACTGTTTTTTTTTTTTTTTTTTTTTAACAGCGATAGGACGCGATCGTCGAGATATTGCCACGTGGAAACGTGCCGTGTCTCTCGGATCTCTTAATATATGCATGCACATAATCGAATACACGGGATTGTGCTCGCCTGTCATATTCTTTGCCGCTTCCTTCGGGGAAAGAATGTATTATTCAAAAAGAAAAAAAAACCAACTGAGATCCCCGATCGTCGCGATATACGCGATTTCTTTGAATCTATTGCGACGTCACGTATGCGCCGTCACGAAAGCCGCGGGCATACATTAGCAAACGACATTGCTCCATTCCGCGGTGACGCGACGGTATTGAAATGCAATTACAATACCGATTTGTTTGATATATTGCGTGTCGTCGGCGCGTTCTGCGCGCGTTTCAGATTCACAAGCATCATCAAAATTCTGCGCGCAATAATAACAGAAATTCAAACTGTGGGCTTTCTAATTCTTGAAAGATAAATTTCTCAATGACCGAGCATTTATTTAAAAAATAATTATCGGATATAAAATCATGAAACGTAAAAAATTTTGTCCAATGTGTTAAATATTTTGAAAAATACGTTTTTGAACATCACATTTTCTAACTTTTTACGTAGAAACGTACTTTGTTGCAATTATTTCTTTGATAAAATGTCCGGTCGCGGTGATACTTGCCGAGATTTTTCGGGACGTTTATTTTAATTAAAAAAAAAAAAAAAAAAAAAAATTCAATATAAACGAAAACTCATAAACAAAAGAACTTTTCGATTGTTAAGAGAACTTTTATCGCAGCGCACGTTTTATGTGTTAAAGTGAAATTTGCTACTTCGTTATCGTTTTAGAGACGCAGATGATATTTTGCGCGAAATACGCGGACGAGTGTCATTCGGTGCAGATGCAACGCGACGAGCGGATTTAAGCGGATACGCGCATAAGCGGATTTTTGCTTGCGCACTTTTGCGTGTGCCGACGAGACACGCGTGTATACATTCCTGTCGCGCGCGCATTGAAATTCAATAAAACTATAATTCTGATAGAACTTGCTCGTAAAGTGAAACGGCACTCGTGAAATCTATAAAAATCAAAATATCATTTAAGTTTTTAACCAACGAAAATTCGATTGCTGGATCGAAACGTCGGAGTTTTGACATTTTTTTATTGTTATAATAAGAAGTGAAAATTTTTTTATATTAACATCCCGGCCTCGCGTTGGTCCTGAGCAAACTTGTTTTAAATTGTCACGAGCTTTAGTGTATATTTGTGTACGTACAATACACAGAAGCTTTTTTTTCTCTCTCTATATATAAACATTTTTAACGTCCGAACCAAAAAAAAAAAGAGAGTATCGTGGAGAGTCTTTTTAAACTCAACACTACGGAAGAGTGTCTGTATTTGAGCGACGATTGAGTCGAACGATTATCCGTCGCGCAAATTCTCGATGATTATCAGGACGGAGTTTGTTCGACATCAAGATCAAGGCTCTGTCCCGCAAGCGCATAATAGAGTTAACGTTGCATCGCAGCGTCTCGTAAACAGCCATATAACATTAATGATCCTGAAAGTTATCGGACTGGCCGATCTGGCGGGGGCAAGCGATTCTTCCGCCCGACAGCCGCGCTCCGCCAGCCGCTCTATAATTTACTCGTTAGTTTATCGTGCTTCCGTGGACACGTTTTCATTTCTCTTCCTCGCTCTCTTTTTTTTTTTTTTTTTTTTTTTTTATTGTTGCAATCTCTCCTCCGCCCGTGTTATTCCGCCTTCAATAGATTAACTGTTTTGATTCAGATATGTCGTTTGCTTCGGAAGAGAATTGTCGTTCACACAATTTTTTTTTTTTAAGTAAGACCCGACACCGAAGTACACCAAAAATAACGCACGCAAGAAACGTCGCTTGTGAAGACGACGGCGGCGGCGGCGGCGCGGGCGTCGCGACGATTTCGCGCTGGTAGAGTCCACGTTCACGTGTTTCCCCTTTTTTTTTCATTTTATTCCATTTCCACCCTTCATGGCAGAGGTAAAAAATTTCAAGTATCAGCGAGGAGAGAGAGAGAGAGAGAGAGAGAGAAAGAAAGAGAGCGAGGAAGGGACGGAAGGAAAGAGAGAGAAGGAGAACAAGAGTGAATACACGAAAGGGGAGAAGAAGGTCGAAGAGAGAAAAACGAAAAGAGAATATGGACCGAGATGGAAAGATGGAGAGAGATGGAAAAATAAAAGTGAGAGGAGAGAGAGATCCTATAGGGGAGCGTCGAAACAAGCTCTTGAGTGTGCCAGTCGCCATCTTGCCGTGAGAGTACAGTCACGCGCAACACCTGGACGCGAATCAAGGTTACCAAATACGCAAATATCGACAGAAGAACATGCGAACACGCACGTTAATTAATTCTTTCAAGAAGAATGATTCTGATCTTCGGATCTTCTGTCGCTGCTCTTTTGTTTGGCTTTGCGCGACAAGCGAATTCAATTATACGATGCGATTTCATCGTACAACGATCAACGATATTGCATATTTTCCGCGCGCTTTGGTCTTTTTTCATAAGGAAGTAACATTTATGAAAATTAAAACTCGAGGATCTCGCGACATTCAAACGTGTATCGCGAGGTAAGAGGTGGTGGGAGAGGGTGGCGGAAGGGAAGGAGAGGGGAAAAAGCGATGTAATTAACTAAAAAGCTACCTCACCCGTTCGATAGCCTCATCGCCGTGCTGCTGCTTCTTCACGGCAGTCGCTCGTCGAACAAAGAAACGGGAGATGCGCGGAAAGATATTAAAAGATTTCCGTCTCGGAGCTTCCCTCCCGTGTTTTTTTTTTTCGCGGCGAGTTGAATTCAATGGATCTCATAAATATGCTACTTATTTGCCAATTTAATAACGACCGTGTTTTTTTTTGCCGTATGCGTAATTACATTACACCAATGCTCGTCTTGGTTTTCATCCCGCGTTTCCAGGAATGGGATGAGGGAGGGAGGGAGGGAGGGAGGGTTTAATTGTGAGAGAGGGGGGTTAATTGTGTTCGGAAGAGAAACGCGCGCGGATATGTATATCCGAACACACAACAGGTAAAATAAACGTCCCTAACGTTTCGGTTCTGCCGATCCCGCAGAGACCGGCGGATCCAGATATATTCGCGCGCTTCACACAACCCGGAGACCCCCGGCCTTCGGTAGGCACATACTCTGCTCGACACCCAACAACACAAGCATTTTCGCCGGAAATCGTTTAACGCGCGTTAAAGTGGCTAAAGTGGCGTGACGCGTGACGCGCGCGCGGACCGTCATGCGTTTAGCGTAATCGTCACTTTGTCAGCTTGAAGTGCACGGCATGCCTGCACTTATGCCTCTCGCAAACGGCAACGCGCACGTAAGTTCGTACCCGGCCACTCGAATCAAATCGGTCGTATACCTCCCCGGACACACTCGACACTATATACGCGGATTTGCATAAAAGTTATCCGCGACCAAAAAAATTCATTGCCCGCGCAAACCTCTTCGCTGTGCGTTTTTTATATCGAGGCCAGCGCCTCGTATTTCTCTCTCTTTTTTCGTCTCGTTGTTAATTTTTTTTTGTTTTTTGTTTTTTTTTTTTTT